>NW_026939970.1:0-99688 GCF_032062105.1 Saccostrea cuccullata
CCCCCGCCCCTCGTATAAACAAGACTTTGAAAAATCCGAAACGGGTGCACCACAGTTCTTACTTACTCTAATAATACACTACATACAAATTGAAGTTCGCAAACTATATTTTGATTTCACTCGGATAGTAAGAATCATACAAAAAATTAAAAGTCTACTTCAATTTTCTGAAAACAGCCATTAAATAGCAAATAACATCAATGTGAGTATGGTGGCGTTTACGGTTGGCGGATCTAAGCTACTGGCAAAGTTGAATGAAACTGTCAATAAACAATCAATTTTTTTATTTCATAAAATGTCATCACTGAGCTATTCAATCAAAACTTTATTCAGATGATATAAAAGAAATAAATTGTGATAACCGATTAAAAAGTGAAAAGTGCAAATTATTTTCGCCATCTACCGATCTCAATATTGACGGAAGCTTCTAGAACAAGAGTTATCTCCTTTTTGATAAATTGTTTAAATCAATAAATTATTGCAAATAATGTTATTATCTCGTTATTTGATTATTTTTTTTTTTTACAAAACAATTATGTTATATTTGCAAAAATACAAATTAAAAAAATAGTTTGATTAAGACGAGCAAAGTATGCTTGGAAATTATCAGAAACATATTGTTGCCGTAAAGCCACTTATATTGTTTGATACAAGGATTACATATATTACTTAACAAATGGCTAATTGTTTAATACGTAACATTATATATGGTATGTTCAACTGCACTCTCTACCATCGACTCGTACATTCAACTCTGTCGTTGGCTCGCGTATACACAGTGTTAAACACGAGAAACAGTGTGCTTGTTTTAACTCATTATAATTCAATTTCTATGATTATGTCTGAGTTTTGAGATAGATATTTACTAAACCAATACAGAACTATTAATTTAAATTGAAACAATCCTTCAAATATCACGTTTTATACGTTATGTCAAAAATCTTGACGTGAGCCCATTGCAGAGGTGTCTGAGAGAGGAACGAACGAAAACTCTGCATAGGAGATTGGTTCAACTTCAGAACTATAGTTCTCTGCTATATAATATATTTAGCCCCGCCCTAGCATTAGAACCCCTGACCCAGGGGCCATGCATTTTGGTAGAGGACTCAATGCTGATTACAATCATGTCAACAGTTTGACTGCTTGATATCCAGGAGTAATGGAGAAGAATTTTAAAGATTGCATTAATTTAAGTGCTTTTGGTTTCACTCCTCGCCCCCCCCCCCTTCCCCCCGGGGGGGGGGGGGGGAGGCAGGGACCATGAAATTCACAGTTTTGGTTTCCGTAACCCATAGATGCTTTATGCCAAATTTGGTTGAAACTGGTTGAGCGGTTGATTGATTGTTTACTGTTTAACGTCCCTCTCAAGAATATTTCACTGCTATGGAGACGTCACTATTGCCGGTGAAGGGCTGCAAATTTAGGCCTATGCTCGGCACTTACGGCCTTTGAGCAGGGAGGGATCTTTATCGTGCCAGACCTGCTGTGACACGGGGCCTCGGTTTATACGGTCTCATCCGAAGGACCGCCCCATTTAGTCGCCTTTTACGACAAGCAAGGGGGTAATGAGGACCTATTCTAACCCAGATCCCCACGGGGAGGTTGAGCAGTTGAAGAAAAGAAGCTGAAAATGTTCAAATGTTAACACACGACGGACAAAAACAAAGACCAAAAGGTCACCTGAGTTTGATCTAAAAACTGGGTGGGGATGGTGACGTATATTTACTTCATGCGGAATTTTGAACAAAGTATTTCTTCTTTCTATGAGCCTGTAGTCTGTCAGGAAAAACTACGAATTACAACTACAATATGATTTCTGTTGTAAATGGTAACTACAATGTATATATAAATTCAATTCCCCATGCTTACGCCGTAGTTCATCTAGTTGTATACATTACATCCAACAAAAAGACAATTAATGTATCAAGATGGAATGTACTTAAAATGTTTTGTTAATCTTGTACATGATTTACAATGCTGAAGTTCGTTTGACAGGAAGACTCCCATGTAAAAGAATCTTTAGCTCAAATGATAAGAATTTTTTAAAGTCAAAGGTACATAACTCTGTCAAAATTGCTCAATCGTACCAAAAATCAACAATTGACCTATAGATATTCTTTTAATAAATCTGTTTACCAAATTTTATCCAGTATCTGTGAAGAAAATGAAGTGAACAGATAGAGGACCGTCTGACAGACAGACAGGTCGACGCAAGCAAAGCAATATACAGGGGGAGGGATACATCTACATGTACTTCTATAAGATGTACGACATGTACCTTGGCGAGGAACACTGGTTACACACGTTCCAAATACCACTGTCAAAGAATATTCATCTTCTCGAGTTGTACTGCACTATGCCTCATTGTAAAACGGCCGGCCACATAGTCAAATCTCTCAACTCATAACGAATGCAGTGTATAGCTAGTGTAAATTCCGCCTTGCATAATATACATGAACTCATTCCAACAACAGAACTCACCCAACAACCAAGCATACATGTAACTCTCCTTTTTATTTGTTAGGAAAATAAAGGCGATTTGCATGATATCTTAAGAATCAAAGGGTGTAAGTATTCATATTAAGCACATACAGATTTTATTTGTGAATTAATTTTTCTTTACAATTTTTTTCGGAGATAGAATGCCAAAATACTTAATATATCTATCTTGCAATCAAACATATTATGAAAGTAACTTGCGCCCAAGGTTTGTGGTATCTACATTAAGAAAGGTTTCTACGATCTAGATTTCTCAGATCAAGATCTGAAATCAATGAATTACTCATGGATATGAAGGGAAGAATATTCTACACATCCATGTAACCAAGATGACAAAGTTACAAGGAAAGAACCGTGTATCTTGAAAAGATTAGTAGAATACTAAGGAAAGATTCAAGTTATTCAAGTGATCCCCATACGGGGAGATGTTCAAACAAACAGTGTCACAAAAAAGTATCAATATGAACTGGAAGCTGGTTTGAAAATCAGGCCGGTAAATCTTTCATTCGTCATAAATTACACAAAACGTGTCGGAAATAGTAAATTGGTTTAATTATTCCCATTAAGTGTGTTCCTGTATATTAGACAAGAATTCGGAGAAAATTGGAGGCCCCAGGGGCATTGAGAGAGATACCGAACGTTGTTTTTTTTTTTAACAACCGTTGCAGATAGAACAAGAGACAAGCTTTAAGGAATTATCAAAACGTACATTTTACAAGGTTACACCTTTATATTTAATTGATTGTTTGTATATCAAGTGTTTAACGTCCCTCTCGAAAATCTTTCACTCATATGGAGCCGCCACCACTTGCATGAGAGCTGCAAATATTGTTTTCTATTCGACACTCGAGGCCATTGAGCAGAGAGGAATCTTTTTCGTGCCAGCAACTTCTGCGACATTGGAACCTTGGTTTATACTGTCTCATCCGAAGGACCGGTCTCCACGTCCAACAGTGGGATTCGAAATAAGGTTTGATTCCTTACTCCAGAGCAGACGCTCTTACCACTTATTCACAAGGTCGACCCATATGATTGAAACAATTTTCGAGAGGGTCCTGAACTTAAACTGATAAAAAATAATATATAACTGTGGTTATAACACATCTTCCAATTAATGTGAGGAGGTTGTTTCAGTGCGTGGAGAGTATCCAGAATAATCATGAAGTTGATGGAGATTACCATGTATCACTTCTACTCAGAACAATACTTTTCCTTAGTTAATGGAATTTCTACATTAACGCCTCAAAGACACAATTCAGTGTTAAAAAAAACTTTGTTTATGATGATATCTTGTTGGTATCATGTTTTGTGTGGGCATGTTTTCCTTTCAGGATATTTAATTTTTTATGTAAAAATTTGGCGAAGTTGTTCACCATCTTATACATTCTGTACTTTCAAGTAGATAGTGTAAGTGTTTAATACAAGTTATTAAAACGTCGATCAAGCATCGTATGCATAAGACAAATTTTGAACTCAGTAGGCTTATTTAGCATTTTAGAGTTCTAAGTGTAAAATATCTGGATCACATGAATGAATTTTACGTGAGCTCAAATGGAAAGTTTTCCTGTGGACAGAGAGGGGGGGTCGTCAAGCTTTAAACACTTACAGACAAAAACAGACGGTTTCTTGTCACAAATACATGACATAATCATTGATAAATCCTACAACACCAGGAGCAGGGCACTTTTTCAACCAGAAAAAAAGAATCGCACTTAAAGTTCTACATGGCGCAACACAAGGTGGTTTAATTTCCAACTTGCCCCCCCCCCCCCCCCTTGTACAACAAAGCAAAACAAATGATCTAGGAAATGAACATTTTCTTCTGAGATATTTTATGAACATTTTTACAATGCAAGAAATAAACTGATGTTCAAAATCATTTGGTTCTCGTGAATATAAATTATGACGTCTTCATATTGCCTAATTGGGTAATGGAATATAGAAGTACACATTCAAACTTTCAGCTATGAAAGATATTAAACTAAAATAATTTCTAACCCTTAGCACGAAACGCCGTGTAGAAAATGAACATAACAAAATAAAAGTACTGAATACATATCTAATGATCGTATAGTTTAACAATTACCCACATCATGATAGCATACATTCTACTCTTAATTCGTTGTTAGTTTCCATTTTTGCATAATCGTATCTGAAATTACAATTTTCAATTCATGCTCTGAAGTCATCATGTTTACAAAATGTATTCACAGACAGGAGAATTTGTCAAGGGTCCTGTACTAGAATAAGAAGCGATCCCTACAGTCTTTGAAAAAGTATAAACCTCCAGACATTTCCCTGCAGAACCATTCCCAACAGAATAATGTTCCAAAAGTTCCGTGCTGACCTTTTCCCCTGTATTCCAGTAGAAAGCTGCCTTTCCCTCAGAAGGAGTGCCGGTCAGGTTGTATGATGCCCCCAACCAGTAGTACGGGCGATTTCCTGTCCAAATAAAGTCCTCGAAATTAATGTAAATGTTACGTAGATCAGTGTTAAATTTAAGTTCATGACAGGCATATAAAATGGAGGGCTGGGTCCCTCACTTTTCTCCAGAGATAACTTTTTATAATAGGAGATATCCTCTGGAACGCCGACCCTCCCCCCCCCCCCCCTCCTTCAACAAAGAACTTTATTCGGTAATAACCAATATTTGCCCCCCAAATCAAACTTTGATGGAGATATATTTAATTAAGTTCTTCAACAGGGGAGTATATGCTGACTTCAAAGCACTGAACATTTTCATAAGTAATGACGCCATATGTACGTAATGACGTCACAAACATGACGTAAATTTCAGTTTTTTGTGAATTTTACAGAAAAATGTATATACTTCGACGATGTTTTGAGTAAAAGTAACCGAGCGCATGTGTGTTCAGGATCAATATTTTGATATAATGTGTAGAATGATAATATCAATGAAATATGTCAATATTGTTCCTGAACGAACTTGCGCTCTATAAATTTTAAAGATAAAATTGTTGAAATTTTGTCCATTTTGTCTTCTATCTGAAAAAAGGATATAAAATCGGACTAGTTTGTGACGTCATAAAAACAAAAATTGTGAATACACTGCTTTAACACTATAATATTTTCTGTTAATTTACATTTCTCATAAAATTTATTGATTTCAGCACATTTCAGGAAGTTTTCAAAATTTGACTTTTGTGGGGGCAAATATATGCAATATACCGCATATAGTTCTTTATTGCAAATAAGTAAATCAATGTATAACGTATAAACCTATGTTTTAGTAGTTAACATAAAAGTATAATAAACTGAGGTAGTGTGAGCACTGAGCTCACTAAAGTATACTCCCTTTCTCCTTTATGGTTGAAAGGCATAGTCCATGTTTTGCTCTGCAAAACCAGAAACAAATTTCAGATCCAAAAGTAAAATAATAGGTTACAATGACACTATATAACATAGAATCTATGAAAGTATCATTTAATCTTATTCAGTTGTAGTGGTAAAGAAGGATCTTTCAATACTATAGAAAGAATATCAGGTCAATGTTTTGCTTTGGGAAACTGGAAATGCGTGTCCGAATTGAAAATAAACACAGAAAACAAATAGGAAAATGCACAATAGGACCATGTAACAAAGATTTCATCCGCATTTTCAATAATGACAGGTCCCCTAGGCCCCGTTACAAATATATCACAATATTTAAAAAAAGATTGCATTTTAAAGTCTTAGGATTATCAACATTAAGCACACCGCAATCATACAGTTTTTCCATGCCACTGTCACTAATAATATCTAAATGTTTTACTTCTCCAGTCCCCTCAATTTCCTCTAAATTTCAAGAGAGCTGATAACATAATATTTTCTCGGTTAAAGTATTTATTGTTTATGATGTCATTACGATTAAAGAAGATGGGCGCATTTGGCGGGTGATCTGCAGGAATCATTTGTACGAAACATTTACGGTTTAAATGTCCATGATTTGGTTGGCTGAACATACCTGGTCAGATTTTACAAACACGTCCATGTTTTGTTTTTTTGTCCCCCGCTTGAAAAGTGGGGGATATTAATTTGGGTTTGTCCGTCCGTCCGTCCGTCCGTCCGTCTTTCTGTCTGTCTGTAACGCTTTCGTTTCCACACGATATCTCGAGAACCCTTTGAGCTTTTGCAATGAAATTTAACATAGCAACTCCCTATGGACTAAAGAAGACCCCTATTGATTTTGAGGTCAAAAGGTCAAAGGTCAAGGTCATAAATAAGCAAATTCTGTCTGTTAAAACACTTTCGTTTCCACACGATATCTCAAGAACCATTTGAGCTATTGCAATGAAATTTTATATAACAACTCCCTGTGGCCTAATAAAGACCCCTATTGATTTTGAGGTCAAAAGGTCAAAGTTCAAGGTCGTAAATTTATACATTCTGTCTGTGTGTAATACTATAATTTCCGGGCGATATTTCAAGAAGATTTTGAGCTTATGCAATGTAATTTATATCAAAACTCCCTAGGACGTCTCTCGCCCCTCTCAAAGTGCCCCGCCCCGTTTGTTTTATTAGTATTTATAGTATTAATTACATGTCGCTATTTTTAGCGCAGGGGCATGAGGAGGGTTATTGCGTATAAAACAGGTTCTCGGCGGACTTTATGTTCTTATTACATCTATTAGAACTGTTTAATAAAGGCTAAATAAATCAAACACCATGAATTGTGTAAAATTTTGAGAATACTGAACATGAAAACAGGAATATATACATGTATGTGACTTCACTTCCGCATATACTTCACACCAGGTAATGCGATTCCGTGGTCCAGTGGATATGTCTCTCGCTTCAAATGTGAGAGGTCCCGGGATCGATTCTCGGTCGTGCCTTTCTTTTCTTTTCTTTTTTTTTTTCAAATACTTTTTTTTTTACTAAATGATAGTATTCAGCATGTGAAATGAAAAATTTATTAGGTTATAAAATCATCATTACAGTGTTATAAAAATTCCATATAAAAAAATCTTCTATGCACATAATGAAGAATAAGCATCTTTATATACATATTGACATACATGTATTTTATTTGCTTCAGTATACATGTATACATTTAATAATTCTACAAATTCAGTCAGGGGGAGCCGACTTTTTCCCTAAGCGGGGGACACGAATTCTCTGAATTAGCTTGTTTTCATTTAGTTTGAAAGACAATGTGAAATTGTAACATTTAGGTCCATTTCTTTCTAGGGGGTACTATAACATAGTAATATTTCACAAAAAATAAAACCTAAAATATTTAATGCATAGATGCATGATACGTGTACATGTACATTATAAAATAAAAGATTAGAATTGATTTCGCTTTAGAACCAAAATTTATCTAATTCAAAATTTTAATACATCAGTACATAAAAAGAAACTGACAAAATAAATGGTTGGTTGCCTGAATAAAAAAAAAATTAACGCCACATGCCAGGCTCGAACCAAAAAACTTCTCGCTGCGAGAGCACTTAACAGGTAGCCTAACTTTCTGAGCTATCACCGCTACACATGTTTAAATGTCTTTAAAAGGACAAAGACGCACCACATTGACACATTTGGATGTTTTGGGGAAAAGTTCATTTTTCGTGGTCTCTGGGTCTTCTCTCCATTTTTTGAAAAAGTGTTATCGTTTCTTTGAATTAAAATACACACAAATAACGTTTCAAAATCATGGAGAGAAGACCCAGACATAGAAAAATTTTTAGAAAAATGTGTTTCAAAATGTACAATTTTGTACCAAATGTCTAATATGGCCAATTTTCAAGTTATTTTTTAGCAAATCAAAGCTCAATTTCGGGAAAATATTTTCCGTTCCTGTTGCACAGGAACCCGATAAATTAAAAAAATGTTAAAATTTCATGTGACATGTCAATAAAATTTTCACTTTTTAATTACGCCCAGGTTCCTGCCGAATGCCAATCAAAAGCGCCCTCGTTCTTTCATAAATAACTTTTAAGACCGAAACCCCAAGGACATCACTTTGTGTTCATCGATCGATCTTGTTTCCGAACCCAACCGTAGAATTTCCGTAGAACATTACAGATTTCGTCGTTTGATTTCAAGCCTAATTCCAAAGGAGAAGAACCAGAGATGCATATTTTTAAAAAAAAGTGTTCAAATTGTTTCAGCTGATCGTTAAAGGTTCTTGCTTTTTTACTGTCTCTCTCGTTAGGAAAGTTTTCAATTTAACTTCGTCTTTAGTCGGAAACTTATTCTTTGACGCCATCGTTTTAGCAAATGACAACAGTACTATTGCAGCACTGAACTAATGTTAGACTGATTGATTATTAGTTGTATATTGTTTAACGCCCCTCTATGTGGGATTTGAACCCGTGACGTAAGGGTCAAATTCTTGCTTTGATTCAAGAGCAGACACTCTAACCACTGGTCCACGCGGGCGACTTGTTCAACTGACCAGACAGTGAGATTGTTAGACCGATTTGAAAAACATTTATATTTGGGGGGGGGGCTTCTTACTGGTTATTAATGTATAAAAAAGATATATATTAGGATAACACAACATCTACCTAATCAAGAAAAAAAATATATTGACCTTTTGCCTTAAGCGCTTCCACTTTGCCTGCAGTGTCCAGCACGGCCAATCGAGTCCTGTTGTCAACTGATTTACAGAAATCTACAGCGTCCCACCAGTTAAGAGTGACATTATAGAGTGAAAAGCAGAGCCTCTGGGTCCCGTTCCAGAGGAAGTTCTTTGGACAAATATCTACAAAAGAAATGATTGAAACTTAAAAACTTCATACTGCTGAAAATGTAATGAGCAACTACCCCTAATATCCCCCTCGGCTGCTTTATACAAGACTTGTGATTAAATTGGCGTAGTTTTAACGTAAATCCGAAGATTTAATTTAATTTGTGGGTGAGGAAAAACAAATTAAATAATAATAACCAATACAAGACATTTTGACAAAAATCTTTAACTCGGCACTCAGGGTCATTGAGCAATGAGCGACTTCTTCTTTCCAGTAACATAGTACGCTCACACAGGACCTCAGTACATGTATATACAGTCTCATCAAGAAGGATCTGTCTGCATGTCCAGCAGTGGGATTCGAACCCGCAGCGTAAGGACCTACTATAAAGCAGAACCTCTTACCACTGAGTGGCCTTAATGTGAAATGTGGATTGATTCAGGTAAATATCTCGAAACGAGAGATACATATCTGGTCGTGATTTTCTGCGTTATCTGTGTCAATTGTCAGACAATTTTCGGTTTACAGAAAAATGTCATGCTGGAGGATTTCAACTTCGATTCAAGGCAATGTTTTTTTTATTTAACCTGGTGTGTCTATTTGAGTATCTAATTAAATTATTTGAATTGAAGGCAAATATATATATTTTGAAAGGTCAAGATGTTAACTGCAATAAAAAAATCTTTGGCCAGTCTAGTTAGTATGTAGTTAGTATGTATTTTAAAAGAGATGGATTAAATATAGTTGTATGAAGGGACAACCTGAATTAAGGTGTTTTAAGGTTTAAGCACCGTTTATAGAAAATTAAGAATGTAGTTTTTATCTTGGTCTGAAAGTGGATATTAATAATTATCACAAAATGCCATTTACCGTCACAATAAGTTTTTCCATTGCTGAGTACTACACAGGCGTCATCACATGGATTCGGGGTGCACGCCCCAGCAAGCTCCTGCAAGTACATCAAATGATCTGACCACAGGATTCCTGTCAAAATTGATTCGGGTCTTTTATAAAGTTAAAGTTTTTCACATTCATCACAGATAAAAAAAGAATAAAAACTAGAAGCGATCTCGTTGCGAGCAACGAGAGGTCTTCCGTCCGATTCTGAAAAAAAACCCCAGTAAAATCGAGCTGAAAATGTAATTTGAAAAATTCGTACAGATGGGTGATTGAACCAGGGTTACCAGCAAGTATTTCCAACGCGCTTACCTTTACTATATTGGGACCACTCTTCTAAATTTATTTGTAAATGCAACACTATATCTGTCTTGAAATTGTGAAAGGCTGGTCATTTTTCATAATTTCGCGCCAAACGTCACATATAAATTTCAAAGCTTTTCTTTGGAATGTTCTATGAAAAAGGTTAGATAGCTTCGATGAAATTAAAATAAGAACGTTCTTATAGCCTAAATTGCGAGATTTAAAAGTTATTTAACATGTACAATGTACAAGACATAAAACATATCGTTTATACGCAAGTAATACGAAAGCAGTGGAATATGGCTATGATTTCAATTTCCCAATCAGTTACACATTCATTAAAAAACTGAAACTGAAAAACGTGCCTCACCCAACGACGGTCAAGAATTAAGATACCATTTATGTTCATTAACTTGAATTAGATCTATTAGAAAATAAATGTTTACATAAACTTCTTTAAACGATCTTTTGAAAAAATGGTTCACTTATTTAGTTTGCATGGGAAAACAGTGGCCGCATTTTATACTCACTGAATGTATCGTTTCTTGATAAACTTATGCTTACATGTATATTAATCGTGATTCAAGATCTGTTGTTCCATGATGCAAACCAAAAGGTTGTAGATAAAGTATTTCATTTGTAAATGTAGTCTAGTCTTTTTCTACCTTGAGAACCAGGTAAAACTACTTTGAGAAGACCTCGCATTAAAACTTTAGTTAAAACAGAATTGCAACGTAACTACGACGTGACAATCAAAGTACTCTTTTACATTTCATTTATCCTTATGTTAGTTTCGTTCAACCAAACGCTCAGCTGACTCCATAACCCCCTACGCGCTAAATGTCGGAGTTGACAGAGACAAACGCCATTTTGGATACGCTTCGAATTTTCAAATGTTAATATCTAGAGTTTGGATTGATCAATTTATAAACAAATTATACATTGAGCCTAATTAGAAGGGTTTCTATTAAACATATTAAAATAATTCAAAAATATTGAAAAACAAAAAAGTTAGAAAATTCAACTTTTTAAATTTTCATCTGGACACAACAGGAAGTACTGACGACGAACGAAAAGTCGCGTCCTGGATAGAGAATATCACGATCTATAATCCCTGAAAGTTTCACAGTGATATCTTTTACCGTTCTTGAGATTAACGACGGACAAAATGTCATTTTAAATTCAGGAAAAGGTCCGTAACTTGGCACCGGAAGCGAATTTCCAAAAAATCTCTCGGATAAAATAACTTCGGATCACAATACACTGTTTCCGAGAATTTCGTGAAAATCCATCCAGTAGTCTTCGAGAAATCGCATGCACAAAATTAGATGGTCAGAAAAATAATAATAATAAGAAACAATAGAATCGCTATAAGGTCTTCCGTGAAGACGGAAGACCTTAATAATTCTATCATCTAATGTTATTTTATATGTGTATAATGTTTAACGTGCCTCCCGAGAATTTCTCATTCATATGGAGACGCTACCACTTGTTGCTGGAGAGATGCAAATTTTGTCTTGTACTCGGCACTCAGGACCATTGAGCAGGGAGGGATCTTTAAAGTGCCAGTACCTACTGCGACACGGGACCTCGGTTTTAAGGGTCTCATCCAAAAGGACCGGGTTTTAAGTCCCACCGTTAGATTCGAACCTGCGACGTAAGGGCCAATTCCTTACTTCGCAAATCGCTCTAACCACCGCGTCACGCGGGCCACTTTCTTACACGAAAGTAAAAACGAACAGTAAAAATTAATTTTGCAGGGGTACTACGTGTTCTTATTAAGGACCCCTATCGTTGTTACGATGAAAGTTGTATTAGGTCAATTGTAATTTGCGATCCTTTCAATTTTTTTAATAATGCAAAACGTATCCAGTCGCCGAAATGTATATGTCGGGGTTGTTATTTGTGAGATTAAATAGAGATACGCCGTTTTATTTTAAATGGAGAATTTAAAGAACTTATTTACATTCGTGTAATAAGGTAGATGGGAGAAAATAAAAGATTCATTGCCCCACCCCACCCCCTTTTAACTTAAAATCATCTAACATTATTGTAAAGCAGAATTGTCAAATAATTCAACTATTTCGAGTTAATAAAATTTTACATACCTGTGGCTGATTATCCATCTCAGAGTAGACACATTTTGGTGCCTGGACCAGTGAAACTCCAGTATCCCAATTTTTCGCCCGGAGTGTCGCACACAAAAGTTTAGGTTTGCAGTAATTAACAGAATGGCATTGACGATTCCGAAGACACTGTCTTATACACTGTTTTTGACCAATGGTGTAAATTAGATCTATAATAATTTTGGAAACATTGACATCGATCTTGGCTAGACGGTAGCCGTGAGCTGTTGCTTGAACATTTATGTTCACGACGTGACTTGTTTCATGTGATAACGCCGAACTTGTTAAGAAAAAGAGATAAAGAAGAGTATTTAGCAGCATCATAAGAGTTGAATCAGTTTTATATGGAGGTATTTCAATTAAGAAAAACGCAACCGAACCTAATTTTATATATTTCCAACTAAATGCTGAGTGTGTTTACTTTCTTTCAAAATATCCATATATTAATACTATTATGTTTAATGACCAGGTGTCAGGTTTCACATCGGATGAGATTTGTAAAACAGCTATATATTTTAAAGTGCACTATTTAAATATTTGACCAGCATTTGAACGTTTCTATCAAGTCTCTTATAAAGCAATTATTCTTCGATTTTTTTATTTAAACATTCATTTAGTATTTGTAATTATAAAGTTTGTTGATCCTTATTCATGTTATTATTTTTTTTATTGCTTTAAGCATCATGCATGCATCAGGTTTTATATTTAATCTGAAAACACAAATCAACTTTACAGACCTAGGGTTAATTTTTACTTGGATCTACAGGATGAATTATGGCATATGCATTGCAGAATTTTTATACTTCGGAGCGGGGGGAGGGATTACTGTTTTACCCTTGTGTGTCAGTCTGTGTCCGTCCGTAACAAATTTTCGTTGCAGTTTTCTCAGCAACTACTCGTTGTAGATGCTTGAAATTTTAACACGATTTTTTCTAAGGCATGCCATATGGTGGGATTCATTTTTGTTCAAATCCGATATCAACTTCCTGTTTGTCTATGCGTCTGTCCCTTTCATACATTACAAATTTTCGTAGCAGTTTTCTCACCAACTACTCATGGCAGATGCTTGAAATTTTAAGACAATCTTTTCTGAGGCATGCCATACATTGGCATACATTTTCGTTCAAATCCGATGTCAACTTCCTGTTAGTAAGTGCATCTGTCCGTTTCATGCATAAAAAAAAATTCGTCGCAGTTTTCTCAACAACTACTCAACACATATGCTTGAAATTTTAATACAATCTTATGTCAACTTTCTGTTTGTCTGTGCGTCTGTCCTTTTCATATATAACAAATCTTCTGGTTCAAAATAATGAACCCAAGTTTCGTCCATTGAAGTTCATTATTATTTTTTCAAGAAAATGGGGATCTCTTTGATATCTCTTCAGAAACATCTGGGAAGTTTTCACCCGTCTGTCCATTTCTTCCTTGGTGCAAAGTCGAGGAACCCACCTAGCTGACACTCGCTTCATGCCTCCGGTGAACAGGATCCGGTGAACTGTTGTTTTACTTAAACCAGCAATGTCTGCAACATCACGGATTGTTTGACGTCTATCCTTCAGCAAATATCAAAGCATTAATTTATTTTTAAACCCCCCCCCCCCGGAAATTATCCATTTTGAAAGAGGCGCCTTTCTTCATCATTAGGCCAGCATTCTTTTAGGTCAACTCAGGTGACCTATTGCTACATTGTATTCCTTATCGTCCGTCGTCGTGTGTTAACATTTGAACATTTTCAGCTTCTTCTCAGCAACCAATCCATCAAATTTTGCATTGAGCATCTATGGGAGGAGGGGAAGAAAAACTGAATTTCCCCCTGGTGCCTGAGGGGTGGGCCAGAAGCACTAAAATTAATACAATCTTTAAAAATCTTCTTACTCCTGGACATCAAGCAAACAAACTGTTAAGATGAATGTACTAACCATTGAGTCCTCTACCAAAATTGTGAAATTCATGGCCCCAGGGTCAGGGGTTCTAGTGCTAGGGCGGGCTCTATTGATTGTATAGTTAAAATGCATTATTTTTTAACAATCTTCTTCTCTGCTCCCGGGTATTAAATAAACTACTAAGTACATAGTTATGAGTCAGAGTGCCTCTTCCAAAATTGTAAATTTCATGGCCCCAGGGTCAGGGGTTCTGGTGTTAGGGAGGGGATCTATTGATTATATAATGAAAATGCATTAATTCTTTCAAAATCTTCTCCTCTGCTCCCGGGTATTAAATAAACTAACTAAGTATATAGTTATGATGAGCAAGAGTACTTTTTCCAAAATCGTGAATTTTATGGCCTTAGGGTCAAGGGTTCTTGTGTTAAGGCGGGACTTTCTTGAATATATTGGAAAATCAATTAATTCTCTCAACATCTTCTCTTCTGCTTCTGGGTATTAAAGAAACTAAATACATAGTTATGATTAGTATGAGTTACCTCTCCCTAAATTGTGAGTTTTAAGGCCCCGGGGTCAAGGGTTCTGGTGTTTAGGCGAGGCTCTTTTAAATAATCGTGAAAATTCATTAATTCTTTGAAAATCTTCTTCTCTGCTCCCGTGATTAAATAAACTAAGTACACAGTATGCTGAGTTAGAGTGCCTCCAGCAAAATTTGGAATTTAATGGCCTCAGAGTCAGGGCTTCCGGTGTTAGGGCAGGCGTCTACTGATCATATATTTTGATAGACCAGAGAGCTACAGTGCCACCCATTGAAAAAAATTGTATATTTATTGCGCACAAAAAAGTGCGCTGTTTCTCTATTTATTTTTCCATGTTTTTTAACTGTGATATCAAAATATTACTAACATGTTCTAAAATATTCTTCCACTGTTTCCACAACAAAACATTCCTTATAATTGTCGTTACATATGTAATAGCCCTTCTGGCCTTGAAATTGACATTATATAATGTAAAATGTCTATTTATGCTGCAATTTTGGTTTGCAAGATAATTTGGTCCAACGCACTTCGTGCAAATGTCAAATATAAGCGAACTTCATAGAGGAGGAAAAGATTTTATAAATCTTTTTCAAGTTCGAGGTATAAGAATTAGAAAGAATCAATCCAGAACTAAGCTCAATTTTTCGCGCTCAATAAATGTACATTTTTAACATCGGGTGGCACTGCAGCTCTGCGGTCTGTCAAAATATTCTTGTTGGAAAGCTACAGTTCTGCAGCTACTTTTAGATACAGGTCAATTAGTGCAGATTTGATTGATTGATTGTATACTGTTTAACGTCCCTCTCTAGAATATTTCACTGATATGGAGACGTCACCATTGCCGGTGAAGGGCTGCAAATTTAGGCCTATGCTCGGCACTCACGGCCTTTGATTAGGGAGGGATCTTTATCGTGCCACACCTGCTGTGAGACGGGGCCTCGGTTTAAACGGTCTTATCCGAAAAACCGCCCCATTTAGATGCCTTTTACGACAAGCAAGGGGGTACTGAGGACCTATTCTAACCCGAATCCCCACGGGGCCAATTAGGTTGAGACATATAGGGTGTTTAGTGGGACATAAATATTGTTTTGAAACGACACTGTATAAGCGCACTAGTGTATACCAATAAGATTTAACTTATTCTGCTCTCTCTCTCTCTCTCTCTTCTTCAAAATTTAAGTCCAAAATGAAATAATGACACGTCTTGTGAATCTATCAAGTAAACTTTATATGCTGAACACGTCTACTATTTCTATAAAACAATAATTCGAAAATACTTAAAACCTACGCATTTTATACTTGTTCTTACATTGGAACTGGTAAATTTAACCAGTAAATGAAATAACAACGGATTCAACATCCGTAAACTAATTCAAGTAATTTAAGATCGATATATCACGGTACAAAGCTCGGCAGATAGCTGTAAATTAATTAACTTATTTCTAACAAACCATGACCAGCTCCATGATCCCAATGATCTTAAATAAATGTAAGAATATTAACAAACTAAAGTAACACGGCTTTCTACAACCCCAAAACGGTCAAAATCACTTGTTTCTGCTATAACTCATCGTTAAATACGTAGTTAACCGACATCATGAATGCGACCGTTTCGATGAATGATTGCTGGCGCGAGAAGGGCTCCTTGGTCTTGGTCGTTGACGAAATTGAAGGTAAACTACTGACTTGACAGTTGGCATGGGAGGGGACTTCCTAAGGCGCACAGTATGAGGCCTCTTACCTTCATCAGGACCAAGATGGATGCTTCGAGAGGCAGGGTCATTTAACTTCTCCCTGAGCAGCCGCTGCAGATCAATGATGGCAGTCGTATTTTTCCCGAGGGCTGGCTCCCCTGCCTCTCGGTGATCTCCTGGAGCTTAATATATCTCATCTTTGTAGGTAGAGGTGTCCGTCCCTTTGTCAAAGGTACGATAGGTGACTTTGTCAAACTCACTGGTGTCCTCAAAGAGAGGGAACTCTGACAAAATGCCAACATCTTCCTTGCTGGGCACAACAGGCTTAACGATGTGTCAGGCATATCAGCAAGACAAGCAGGTACATCAGCAGAAGTGACAGGCACACCAGTAGAAACAGGTGGAGTCGCAACTGGCACATCACTGACTGGCTTATCTGCTGAAGTTCCACTGGGATAGAAAGTAGAGGGAAGAATTGTACGTAGCGCAACAGGAGTAGACGGTACAACCGGTGCCGTCGTGTTAACTCAACGCTTCCTCTCTCATTGAGCAACCGAATCCTCCAGCGTTAACTGCCCAATCCTGGTTAAGATAACCTTGCTCTCCTCCCTGATGTCAGCTTAGGTAGGAAGGGGAACAGAAGAAGATCCCTTCAACGCTACATGTTAGGAATACCATTGCGGGTGTTTCTTAAAGTGCACCATCTTTTTCTGGTCTGTTAAGACTTTGGTGGGGTCCTTTTCTTAAATTTGTCTCAAAATGGTTACTTTGCCATCTCTTGTAGTTTTTATCTACATAATATGAAAAAAAAATAAATAGAGAATGCATTTATTGAAAATGTACACAAACGACGCTCCGTATTAAAGTTTGAGCTTTCGACCGAAGTTTATTTTGATCAAGAGATTTGATTGGCTACAATTGTTTTGAAGTAACCCGGATAATTGGAATCGAAAGTAGCCCAAGCGCACAAATTTCCACATGCAGTGTTTCATATTTTTATGTTGAAAGACACAAGAGAACCTTTATACTTAATATCGCGAGTACCTCGCAGTTATCTAACTTACTACCGCTCTTTTGAGGAGGAGTCGAGAAAGCTCAAATCTCACGAGATTACTGGGGAACATGGCATTGTTTACAGTAGTGACAATCGAATTATTTGAACAATTTTATGCCTAAAGTACAATGTTTTGCCAAGAATTGAACTCCAAACAGTAGATTGTCAAATAAGGAAAGTTTAGGTTATTTTATCGGCTTTGAATTGCGACGATTTTCAATGAAAATTAAATGAGAAGAGCCCGCCTAGATAAAAATATCGTAAAAAATGTAACATTTTAGGATTAGCTCCTCTCAAAATTTAATTAGGCTGGTTCAGCGATTGTTTAGCAAGGTATTCCATCAGGATTTTTTTACTTATCTGTCCTTATAAATTATACAATGATCGATCTTGCATTGTATTCAATAGCACATTTGTCCCCAGCCAACAGACGTTTCCTACCTCTATCGCGAAAGAGTTCCGCTAAGTTAAGTAATCGCTATATCAAGTTTTACTTACCACTCCTGTCATCTTGGTGCGCCGAGTTAATAAATAGGTGTAAATCGAAAAATACGAAAAGTAACTCCCATTTGGTCAGTTAACAATGTATACGATTTGGTTGATTGACCACCAAATGGGAGTGGATCAACCAAGGGGGGGGGGGGGTGTACCCAACCTGATATAACAAAACACTTTTATCATGTCAATGAAGATCTTAAATGTCACAAAATATAAAACAATACGAACAGTTCTTGTTAGTAATATCCGCAATCTTCTATTGAAGTAGGTCTTCTACAAATGTTGTATCAGCTATAGGTGAAATGAATTATTTATGGAAATTTGAAGGTAAGAGCAGAGGAATCCGGTTATGGTTTGAATCAGGTGGGAACACTATCTCCCCGGCAAGCGTTTAATCAGTCATGGTGCACAAATTTTGATATGAATTTGGGAATCTCTGAATTCTGAAAAGAATATCCTTCGTGTTATTTGTAGGAATGTTAGGAACAAACCAGGGTCTCTGGAGATTCGGTATCCCTTATTTTATATATATGGACATAACTTTGTTGTCATTTCTCCTTTTCTTATTCTTACAGGAAAGGTTTAAATGTTTCCTGGCCCAGTCATGTATTTTTTTCCAACTTTTGTCTTAAAATGTTCTACAGTACATAGTCAGTATTAAAGATTTGATTTTCAGTAGTTTCAAGTCTACCTAATACTATGCCTATTGGTTGGCTGGATGACAAAGAGAACATTTGGTAAAGGGAAAAGAAGCTGTTAACTCGTGTTCTGACGAACGATAGGCCAATGTGAGCAAATATAGATGTATATTTAATTATCCATCTATACTCATCCCAGTCGTTTTGATTTTCAGAGACAAATGCTGTCAACATTTTCTATGGTTCTGTTAGCTCTTTCGACCATGTCATCAGATTGAGAACGTAATGGGGTTGTTAAGGTTTTCGTTTGGTTACTTATTATTTACAATTCAAAATTATTATGAAACTTAGGGCCTTTAAGAAAAATCCCCAAAAGAAAAACAGAGCCCCATGAAAGACATATAATGTCGGTGCGCCATTTGAGACAATTGTCATTGATATTCTACGACATTTTACTGTAAAACTAAGAAGTTCTTGGAAGACCTAAGACTAAATATTCGAACCTTGGTCTGAGTTTATGGAAAGGGGTACACCAAATATTGAGATTATTCTCTCAACGATGGTAGCTTCCTGATTTCTCAGTGGAATAGCTTCTAGCCATTTTGAAAAATAATCTCCCACAACCAGTAAATATTTCCTTGTTTTGTTCGGGATAAAGGTCCTAGAATATTTTGTATTGTTTATGGACTTTCGAGACTGAACACTGTTCGTTATCTCTATATAGTTATGTACACATTTTAAGGAATAGGCAATCAAATTATTTATCAATATGGACATTTTATATGTGCTCCATTATATTAATTTAATAATTCTGCAAATGAATTTGGGAGACGGTGTCCGAGGCCCCTTTACCCCCAACACCGATCTGTGCATGCTCTATTTTTTCCTGAACAGATGCACACAAATTCTCTTGATTTAGCTTTTCATCCAATAGTGAATTTGACACATCCACGATCCATTTTAGTGTCGTGTGTGTGACTGTTACATGTGGGGTCTATATCTTTAAGTTGATTCGATACTCAAGAAAAAGATGTACATATATACAGTTTCTAAAACGAGGTAAGTTTTTGACAAACAAGTTGCTGAGACCAGAATATCAACAATTTTCTTTAAACACAATATTTATTGGTAAACCAATGACCTTTTCGGCAGCAACATTTTATTGTTTAGTAAAATACTGACGTTTTACATACTGACGTTTTACATTCTGACGTTTTACATACTAACTGTTAGGCCATTATAAACACACTGAAATATCAGATTTTTTCTGTTATTTCCCGATTATGTTAAGAAGCACTTGGCGGGTGTTGAACGGTTAGCATAGGATGTTCACTTTTCCATGGCATCCAATTCCACCTTTTTTTAGGTCTGTGTTTGCTTTGACCCTATTTTGTAGCTTTAAAGGACCCTTGAACTTTAATTCTGTTTGTTATCTCAATATATTTCATTAAGGCTTTTGAAAACTTTCTCCCAGATCCGTCGACGCGTACTAATAAACACATATAGGAGACCGAGAGTATTGATGGGGTTCTTGGCAAGTTTGATATCCTCTATTGGTTAAACACGTTTGACCTTTGTTTGTTTTTTTTTTTGTTTGGTGATATAGATCTATGAAATATTTTTTCTAGAAATATCGAATGGAAAATTTTTTTCTTTCATTTTTTAATGTAGAAATAAATTTGGAATAGACAATTTCAAGAAAATTTATTTTTTTCTTAAATGTTACTTTAGACTCAAGATCTTAACATGAGAAATAAACACAAAAGTCCAAGAACAACTGTCAACAGGCTGGTATTGCTACATGCATCATTACTTTCTGCGTCTAAAATAAAAGCAATATGAAATAATGAGTATTTAAACCAAACGTAAAAATTCAAATGCGGCTTATTATTATAATTCTTATTCACTGATAAACATATCACTTACTACATTTATTCACTTCCAGATCGTTTGTCACAGCATCTATTGTTTTATTGATCGTTTCGATCATGTGCTCGGCGTAAGAGGTACTCAGTTGATATGTCTTGCAGTGTGGAATGATTCTATTTAGACAGTCCAGGTAGTTGGTAGCAGCACTATGTATTGAAAAAAGATAACCGTTCACTACTCACGAAGCATATCACTTCTATTATACTTTACAAAAAATACTGTTAAAAAGACCGAATATTTATATATTTAAGAGATTAATTCCCCTCACCCTTATTTGAATCGATTCAAGGCTTGCATTAGGTATATCAATTTAACAGAAAATCACAATAGCAGTGAAATACCAGGAATGGGTGATTTTAGTTCGTTCTGTAATAAAATACAATATAATATTCTTATAAAGTATTTTCTGTTGTATTTTTTTTCTTTCCCATTTGTCTTAAAAGCATATTTTATATAGAATTCAACATGATGTGACATATTTTCATAACGTACTCGGTTTTCAGTTTGTACCCATGTACATGTGATGGTTGCAAAATTGCTTGATTATTTTGTCCATATCATACAAAATAGTATAAAAGCGTGAGCGGGTTCGAATCCCGTGTAGACCGGTCCTTCGGATGAGACCGAACGACCTGATGTCCCATGTCGCAGTAGGTGGTGGCACGGAAAAGATCCCTTCCTGCTTAATTGCCCTGAGTGCCGAGTATAGTACACAATTTGCAGCTTCCATCGGCAGGTGATGGCGTCTCCATATAGGGGAAACATCTTCAAGAGGGATGTTTAATAACATAAAAAATAAAAAAAAATTTATATCATTTTCATTATTGGACAACTAGTAGTGCACTAACCTGCAGCTGAATTCCTCGTCACCGCCCGCATGTATTCGGTCCACTTTATACTCCGTGTCACATGAAAGCAATTCGTGAAACGAACAAGAACCGGGTATATTGTAAACTGTCCGTAAATCGCATCCTAAATTAATTACGAAGAAAGAATGATTATGACAGACTTCTTAAACTCTGTACATAAAATATTTTGAATATAGATCTTGGAATAAATCCAACAGTTTCGATTACCTCCATGGAAGATGACGAAATCCGAGCATGCAATCCATATTAATATAATGCATAAGAGTTTTGGCATAATTCTTTCCTTTCTTGCGAGATAATCTGAAATAGGATCACCATACAAATTGATTGATTGATTGTATATTGTTTAACGTCCCTCTCAAGAATTTTTCACTCATATGGAGACGTCACGGTATGCCGGTGAAGGCATTTAGACCTATACTCGGCACTCAGCAGAGTTCGAAATTAACTCATGTCCGTAAGTCCGAGACTAGTAAAAATTGTGTCGGACTAGCAGATTTTGTAAGGTACTGGACTAGTGCAAATCCGGATATAAGTCTTGAATTGGTTCACATTTTATTAATTTTATTTCCGAGTCTCTTAGATGTTTGAAAATAAATGAGAAACGCAACCGCGATAAAGCGTTTTCTACATTGTGATTAGGGCCATTGAGCAGTGAGGGTTCTTTTTCGTGACAGGGGACCTACGTTTTTAAGGTCATATCCGAAAGACCCGTGATTTTCACTTCTGATGCCGAGCGCTTGGCGAAGGAACAGTCGCTACCTATTTTTACGTCTTAGGTTTGACGCGGCGCCGGGAACGAGAATCGAAACCAGGCCTCCCGATCACGAAGCGAACGCTCTACCACTAGGCTACCGTGAACGGTGCATACAAATTAAAAGCAAGTTACAAAGTTAAATTTTAAAATGTTTCTTTTTCATCGCCTGCAGAAGAGAAACACCGATACCTTTACCTGGTCTTGATACCATAAACTGAGAACAGACTAGTCAGAATTTCAAATCCATATACTTTTTTTTGAATTTTAAAATTTGATTACAAAATTTTTTTTTACATATGAGAAATTTGTTCTCGAAATGCCTTGACCCTGACTGAATAAATAACAAATCAATGACTTGCATAGAATGAAATGGACAAGAAAAAAATTTAGTCAACCCCGCCCGTTTTCAGAATCAAATTGATAACTATTATCTTCGTTATCCAAGGGTTCTTGACCCGAAACTCTTCTCACACATAACCTTGCCTAGCGAGGATTGGTTTTTCATTTCGATGATAATTTTTTGGATCAAACGAAGTCGTCTAAGGTGACGTTTATAAACAATCTTCAAAATTTCAAAAGCATGTTACATTTAAGTTCATCAAACACCGGCCTTCTGGCTAACATCAGAGTGAACTAGCTTTTTCTAAATCTTATTTGTAAAAATGAACTTGTTGTTCAAGATTATTATGGATTAAAGCCCTTTGGCACATTAAAGATCTTTTGTCTGGTTTTCGAAAAAGGATATTTTCACTGAGGGTCGCCACAGAAAGCCCAAATAATTTTCAAAACCTTTCACCGCCGAAATATGGCTCATATATTGCCTAGTAGGGATTCAGAATATATCAAACGATCAATTAATCTAATAAACATTGGTAATTGTGGAAGTAAATACCATACCTTTTATATGAATAAAAATCCTATTCTTGTGAATTGTTAGACTGCTATAAGAAAAATATACAAGGCATAGGGTTTTTTAATATATACTGTAACCAATGATATTGTGAATGATTACATGTTGCATTTTAAAACAAGTATTTTATCTTTTAAAAATTATTTTTAAAGTTCATTATTCATTCCTTCAGAAGAAAATAATATTGCACAAATTTTGTTTGAAAAAGAAAACCATATTGATAGCGATAAAAGAATTCTGGTATACATTATTCAAATCACAACAAACAAAATCATTATAAAGAGCAGTATTTTAAAAGTTGTTTTTTCCCAATTGTATAGAAGTACATGCCATACAGCAATTCTAACTAATAATTAGCCTAAGTTGTTTATTTGAAAGAATAATGACAGGAAAATATATTTATGTTTATTAACTTAAAAGGAAAGCTTCGTTTACTAACAAAACCTGGCCTGCAATGCATCATAAAACAGGCACTTGATGAAATACAGACAACTAATTAATTGCGCATTCACGTTTAGATAAAAATTTTGATTTAAATATATGCATACAAGCCCTTTAGCTTTGTATGTAGAAAATTTTGAGTACAAATTGACGATTTACTTCCTTTTTCCGAATTCATAAAACATTATGACTGATAAGATTAAACAAGCTGTGTTTTCTGAAACACTAATGCCACTGTATTGCAACTTAGCGAAGATCTAACTTTTCTTATATGCAAATTTAATATATTGGTATCCTTAGTAAGGTATTCTCATTGGAAATACAATCGTAAAATATGGTGACTGACGTTTTTCATACTAATTGTTAGTCCATAACTTATACACTGAATTGACAACGGATTTTTCCGTTATGATCATGACAAGGAGCACACGGCGGGTGTGACCGGTCAGCAGGGGATGCTCACTCTTCCATGGCACCTGATCCCAGCTCTGATGTTTTTGAGGTCCGTGTTTGTTCTGCTCCTAATTTGTATTGTTTATGTGTGTGGACTTTGATTGAATTGAATATCATGATATTCGTCATCTAAATTATATCCAATTTTTTTTCCTATATGAAAATAGGCCAAGGAAATTTAAAGTTTTTTCAAATAGTCTAAATAGATAAACACAGAAATCTCCAAGGTCAAGGCAATTCATTGAGAAATGTTTATTTCTTTGTAAAAAAAAATATTTCCAGTGAAAGATCTTGTCTCAAAGAATAAATTTGTGAAGCCCTAGCCCTAACTCTTCAAAGGTTATGGCTAACGTTACCGATTTTAAAGAGAATGTCAAACTCCAAGGTCAGGGTCTAAGGATCAAATTTGGTGGTATCCAAAGAAAGGTCTTGTCACAAGGATGATATATGTAAAGTATGAAAGCACAAGTCATAACCCTTTTAAAGTTATGGTCAAGGTCTGCATTTTAAAAGTAGGTCAAACTCCAAGGTCAAAGATCTTGGTATCCAATGAAGGGACTTTTCATAAGGATTACATATATGTAGTATGAAAGCCCTATCCCTTACCGTTCAAAATTTATGGCCAAAGTTAAAGTTTTTTCCCAAGGACGGAAATCTCCAGGGTCAAAAGTTCAAGGTTATTGCTATCTAATGAAAGGTCTTGCCACAAAAAAATATATATACGATGTATGGAAGCCCTAGTCCTAACCCTTCAAAAGATATGGTCAAGTTAATATTTTGAAAAGTAGGTCAAACTCCAAGGTCAAAGGGTCAAATTTGGTGGTACCCAATGAAAGGTCTTGTCACAAGGATGATATATGTAAAGTATGAAAGCACTAGCAATAACACTTTTAAAGTTATGGTCAAGGTTTGCTTTTTAAAAGAAGGTAAACTCCAAGGTCAAAGTTCCTGGAATTCAATGAAGGGTCTTCTCACAAGACTTTCATATGTGAAGTATGAAATTCCTATCCCGTACCGTTCAAAAGTAAAGCCATTGTTAAAAGTTTTTTTCACAAGGACGGAAATCGTCAAGGTCAAAAGGTCATGATTGTTAGTATCCAATGAAAGGTCTTCTCTCAAAGAATATATATGTGAAGAATAAATGTCCTGTTATTTACTGTTCAAAAGATATGGCCAAAGTAAAAGTTTGGAATTTTTGTATAAAATTAAGTGAAACTCCATGGCCAAGGTCAAAAAGTCAAATTTGGTGGTACCCACAGAAAGGTCTTTTCAAAAGGAATACACATGTGAAAAATGAAAGTCATATCTCTAATCAAAGTTATGGGCAAGGTTAAAGTTTTTGCAGACAGAGAGACAGACAGACGAACGGACACGACAAAACAAAAACTATATGTCCCCGAAACTTCATATACGGGGGCATAAAAAATAACTGAAAGTAATCAAGATCAAACGTCCATACACATTACAAAATAGCAGTGCAAACCAAATCATCGGATGTGGGATCAGGTGCCATGGAGGAGTATGTCTTGCAGACCGGCCACACCCGCCGTGTGAGTATCATTTAACAACTTTTAAACAAACGAATTTGGTTCGTGTTTTAAGCCAGAGATTATGAAATTAACAATATTGAAAGAAGCACCATTGCTCATTAAAGCGTGACAGTTGGCATGCTTACTTTGATTAATTCATACCCATAGCCATAGCAGAGGAAGCATTTCAACTATATATTCAGTAGTGTCCCACGCAACAGGAACTCTTGACCCTGGTTCCATACATTAGACAATTTTGGAAAGGCACCCTGGCTCATCAGAAATGTTTAATTACAAAAAGCAGATTTTGAATCATTAATTCATTTTCAGTATATCAGTTTGATATGAACATATTTTATTGTACTAAATATACACAATGGGATTGTGCACACGTTCTAAAAACTTAAATCGCCCTCTCCCTAAATATCTAGTATATCAATAAAGTCCCCCACCCCACCCCTCCCTAGGCACCCCTGTCCAAGAGGCTAAAAATTCACAATTCTGATAGAAGCAACCTTAAACTTTCTCATCATGACTATGCACTTGATCATCAATGTAGTACCTTAACACCAGAACCCCTGAAATTCACAAAATTAGAAGAAGCAGCATTCCTCATCATTATACGGATCATTGGTTAAATACCAAGGAGCACAGAAGATTTTCGAAGACTGAATCATTTTCACTGTACACTCAGTACAGCCCCGCCCTTAAACCGGAACCCTGAACTAGAGGCCATGATTTTTTTAATTTTAGAAGAGGCAGCATTTCTAATCATACCTATGTATATAGTTCATTGGTTTATTACCCAGAAGCAGAGAAGATTTTCGAACAATTTTTGCGTTTTCACTATATAATATTAGAGTCCCGCCCGTACACCAGAACCCCAGACAGAGGGGCCATGAAATCGATAATTTTGGTAGAGACTAAATGCTGATTACAATCATGCCAACAATTTAGCTGCTTGATGTCCAGGGATAAAGAGGATAATTTTTACGATTGCTTTAATTTTAGTGGTATTAGCCCCATCTCTTAGGCTCCAGGGGGGTAGGGTCCATGAAGTTAATAGTTTATACTTTCCCTCATCCATAAATGATATATACCAAATTGTTGAAATTGGTTCAGTGGTTCCTACAGAAGACGATTGGTGCCAGGTAATCAAAATATTTTATCTGGCGGCTGCCAAATTACTTTCTGGTGGTCGCCAGATAAAAAGATCTGGCAGCCGCCAGATAAAATACTTTTCTACCTGGCACCTACTAGCTTCCGTAGGTTTCAGAGAAGAAGCTGAAAATGTTTAAATGTGAACACACGGCGGATGACGCAGCAATAGCTCTTGTGACCTAAAAGGTAAAGAAACAGAAGGAAACCAACAAAAATCGACAAGACATAAACGAGGGTTGTCCGGAAAAATCGTGGACAAAGCATTTATCTAAAAAAAAAATAATGGACGCATTAAGTTGAAATTTTCACTGAATATTTATTTGTCATATTTAAGTGCATCATAATTTTTTTGGATAAAATATAGACAAAAATAAAGATTTTACTATGCTTGAATGTGCAGGATAAGGTCTTACGGCACACGGTCAAAACATGAAGGTTTTATAAGAGAACAAACGAGTATTGATTAGAAGTAAAAGGTATAAATAGATAAGATTAGGGGGAAAATTATCGTTATTCGATTCCACAATTTATTTTGTCGATTTTTAACAATTTTCAAGGCATTTGGTTACCTTTTGGCAGTTTTTTGAGCATTCGAAATGAGAAAGTGGCGAACACATCGCACGAGAATTAGTGACGATTGATGACGTTACGACGCATCGGAGAGCAGTTTGCTTGGAGTTAAATGGTGTAATAACGCTGTAAGGAACTTTTAATGAATACAGAAGAACAATAATCCCCCCCAAAAATACCAGATCTTTAGTACAGAAATGAAATGGTAGTTTTCTTAGTAAAGTCTTTCTTGATCGAGTCCCCAGATAGTACAAAACATAAGGACAAATGCTATAATTGTAATACAGCGGAGTCGCCAAATCCGGGTCGTCTCCAATTCCGGGTCACTCGCGTGTATTTTATGCCTAGTGTTAAAATTTAAGCGCAAAAAAACTTAATGAATATGCTGGTCGTGAAGAACTGGTCTTTCTGTATGTAATTAATTACAAAATTTTGAATATAAACTTTAAGAGAGCATCCGACAATCGAAATTCTGAAACGCACGCATTAAAGACTTGGATATTTCTGTTGCGGTGACAGGCTACTTTCGTTTTTGTTCGCTGCAGAAAGGCTGATATAAAAGTTTTAGATAAATAATAGTTTTAACTCAGAAATCAATCATAATGATCGCTGCTCAAATAAATTTAAAATGATTATTAAATCAAACTGTAGTAGTTTCTCCAATTGCCGGTCACGCTATCTCGTGGCATGAACATGTCAAAATTTTATGTACAAAACCAATCGACAACCGTGTATTTACCTTGATTATCATAAGTATTCTAACTGGAAAATATTTTTTCTAAAAATTAAAATCGAGTTAACCCTTCAAATGCATTTTTTTAATTGTTGAATTTAATTGTATTATTTTTTAATCCTAATACATTTTTTAATTCTGTATACTGCAATTTGTTTTGTTGTAATTGTTTTAAAATAATTTAAACATATTTCTGTGGTTGTTTTACTCTTTTTCCAAGCTGCGTGAATTGTTTTATTTTTCAACGTCATAAAAATCGTGTTCCGAAACGTTCCATGAATATTACACGACCGTGACCCGGAAATGGAGAAAATGATTCGTAACTGGGGAAGCTAGGCCTTGCTGAAATACCCCTGTAAATATTGTTCCCGTGTAGCTACTTTGAAAACAAAAAGGTTTTTGGATGACTCACTATTTGTTCTTTCAATACATATATTGCATAAAATATAAATCGAACAGCTTTGCAAAATATCAACGAAACACCCTGACGTGACCCGGATTTGGCGACTTCACTGTAGCACAAGACGCTCTGTTGACCGTCAATATAAGATTGTCTATTAGTTGAATGATATATATATTTTCATCAGGTGCTCAAGTATTAGCTGGGCATGCTTTCTACGTAAGTACGCGGTGCAACACCAATAATGTAAAAAGCTGTTAATAGAAAATCGGCAGAATGACATGTACAATAAAATGAAAATAGGTGTGTCATCGAACGCTATAAACAATTACAGTCTGTGAGAGGAATATATCACATGCTAAAAAAGTTATTTTGTAGTTTGTTTGTCTGTGTTTTTTGTTCAAAAAATCACCATCGGTTTTCGACAATCACAAGGCCTTTGGACGTTTTCCAACTTAACTAGGCAAAGAATACTGAGCAAGAGTGGGCGGGTCCTAATCAACCAATTAAAACGCATGTTTTATGGAATGAAACCCGTGATTTAGATTGTTCAGTTGTCAAATCCAATAGTGTCAGCACTCAAGGCAACGCTATTTCGCCTGCAGTGTAATACTTTCAGGCGAGATTTGCGATAGGTCATCACAAAGTGAATCAAACTTATAGTCAATAGTCATCACTCTAGTTGTTCAAAGTTTCCATAGTGATAAAAGTTACCTGTATAGTTTATCAAACTAGTTATTACTGAAGTCAATGCACGTTTCGAAGTTATCATGGTTAACTATAGTTTTCAAAGTTTCACGTTTTTACTATATTAACTAAAAGAAGGGTGGGCGATCAAACACAATCTGAACGTCAGATTCCTTCCTCCATCAAGGTCTTCAGAACAAATGGATGCCAACAGAGACTTTTCCCTGGCAGGTCTTTCACAGGCGTCTCCATATGAGTGAAACAGTCTTCGAGAGGGACGTTGAACAATATACAATCAATCACCTGTCACACACTGGTCACGGCACCATATGTAACTGGGGGATACAAATGTACATGTAGCAACTAGGTCGTGATTCGAACCCGGATCCCTAATTCTCGATTCAGGTGTCTTAACAGCACAGTTATCTGGTCACCGGTGATAAAAAAAAAAAACTGTCGGCTGATTTCTGCCACTTCTACAAAACTTTCATCGATGGGCCATGAAATTTCCAATTGTTGAAATACGCCTTATCGCCCGTCAAATTTACGAACTGTCTTTATGTGTTCATTAGCAGAAGAGACAAGATTTTTAGGGATTGTATACATTATAATACTATGTCGTAATTAGAGATACACCATCACCCTAGAACCAATCAATTGTAGTTTCCTGGTTAAAGATGAACAACGACCAGAATTTAATAACAATCATTCCCACAAAAGACATTCTGATCTACAACTAAACACGTTTTCTTTCCTTGAATGAAAATAACCATACTCTGATAATTATTTGCAGGTTACTTTATTTCGAAAGCTAAATTAAACATTTAAAAGTGCATTAATTTTGTACGATTGGTATACGTAATTCAATTATCGATGTAAGACTGACACACATAAAGAAGCTGAGAAACATAAATATTTGACCCGAGAAACGTTAAAAAAAATTATTTAGATATACTATCGATGGTAAAAAGTGACAGTTTTCAAATCATATAGCAAAGAAAAATGATCATAAAGTAATATACATAAAGATTATTTTTTTTATTGTCAGAAAATGTCTTTCAAACAAACAATGAAAACATTTCAGTAACTCTTCTAAGAAGTCCCTTTGAAGTTGTACTACATAAGAATTACTTAAGTGTTATCTCAAGCTCAAATAATACCAATAATTCGAAAGCAATTGTTACAGTAAAGCAGTTGTCTTCATAATTAACAAAGAGAGCAACAATCCTACAGTAAATGTGAGTTTGCCAGTTTCTGGTCCTCCGGTACCACTAACAAGGACTTGTACTGCCAAAAAATAAAGAATAAAAAATATGAATAAAAAAAATAATAAATAAGGCATTTAAAAAATTGGCAAACAATTCAAGTCATTGCTTATTTTGAAACGATGAAAAAAATAATCATCTCCAGCTGCGGGACGTGGAGACTGGTCCTTCGACTGAAACCCTTTAGACTCAGATCTAGTCCTGCAGAAGGCACGAAAAAGATCCCTCGCTGCTCGATGTCCCTGAGTGCCGAGTTTTATGAACCGGCACGTGTTAAAATCAATTAAAATTGTTAAATTATATTTGTGAAATAAAAAATAAATTCTCACTGCATCCATATCTCTTCCTGTTGTTCTCCATTTCATCTATAGTGGTTCCAGCTTGGTTTTTCACCAGATTAGAATTCATAACATTAGGATAGGATTCACATGCAGTATGAACTTTGTCCAAACAGTTTAGGTAGTCCTCCGCGGCGCTGTGTAAGGAAAGAGTAAATATGATGAAACGGTTTGCTTGATCAAATATTATCTTAATCCAGTATCGAATGGGGAAAAGAATGTAAGAATGAGGATAACGTTTAGAAAATCCGAACAATTATGTAAAGTTGGTTGTTTGATCGAAATGTTTGGTAAAAAAGCATCTCGCAGTATCTTATTTCTCAGATTCATAATAATATCTATATCAATCAAGAACAAACTGGTCTTTTTAGTCCCTGAGGACTTTGACAATTTCATGCCAGCGTTTATCATCAATTGCATATAATGTAATATAGAACAAACCTGCAAGAAAACACGTGCCCTGTCGCTTTCTGTTGATAGTCCCCGTCACATTTTAGCTTCTCGGATAACGAACAATTCTGGGATTCGCAACCTGAAATATGGAAAAACAAAGATGTTTCTGTGAAACACTATGAACCCGGTAGAACCAAAGTTCGAGTTAGCTATGTTTTGCATCTAGGTCAAGGCTGCAAAGCCATTTTATTTGAAAGAGCCTAATCAGTGGAAAAATCATATTACATATGAATTCTCTATCTCTCATGGTTCAAAGTTAGGGAGAAGGTTAAAGTTGATGACCGACAGACAGGACGAAACAATATGAACCCCTTATCTATCGGTACAATTTATGTTAATTTTGAAACATTAAACATTTATTGACTTAGTTCGAGGGCAACATGCGGTTTTCGGTCCTAAGAACCAAACAGTTTGGTTCAAGGGTCGACGCAACGCATTCTACCCGAGAACAAAGTCAATAAATGTCACTGTTAAACACCAACAAATGAAAATGAGATTTAGCTCCGCCCATTCTGTGACGTAATTGGTTCAACATCTCGACCGGTCCAACATCTCGTTCAGTGGTCAAGCATTGATTTTTTTTTTTATGCTACCTCAGCAGAACATCAGAAATTTAGACTTTTTTTCGTATCGATTTGTAGAAGAACAAATTTTTAAAGGTATAAGAACGTATATTACTTTTACTTCAACAATATACTCCTTCCTCTTACCTGTAGGGAAAATGGCGATTAGAGCACAGCATGTCAGAAATTTAACGATCAAAAGTATCGACATTTCTGTTGCCTTCCTGTTTAAAAGAAATATTGTGTTATGATAAAGTATATACTAATCTTTTCAGTTTTTGGCCAATAACAATATGTTTAAACATGGAGGGAAGATCCGAGAGCTACAGTACCATCGACTAGAATGAGTTTTTTTTATAAGGCACACAAAGTGCAGGTTTTACTGATCTATTTTCCTTTTATCTTATATTTTAATGTATGAATATATATTAAAGTTTAAATGGATAATTTCATGAAATTTCAGCATATATAAAGCGAATGTATATATACATATATGAGTAAAAAATATTTTCAGCATGTATCATACATTAAAGAGATTTTATATACAAATACGAGTCTGTCTGCATGTGAATCAGTGACAATGAAATTTAACGACAACAAAAACAAAAGTAAAATTTTTAATTTTCAAGCCCAAATTCATACTTGATAAACATTTATCCCTCCTTCTAATCTCTTGGGAAATTCATGCAAATAAGACTTTACAGGTTATAAAGTGTTGACAGATTGTGCAAAATACCTTCTTTTAACTCGAAGTCGGTGGATGTTTGTTTGCTGTCGTCAGAAGATACAAATAAATGGACACTCCTCAATTTTTATATATGTAGGCAAAATAACTTATCTTGCGATAAGTTGTATTTATTGTATTTTAAAAAGGACATTTGCTTATAATAAAGCTTTTCATGTAAAAAAAAAAAATAGTCCCATTAAAAATATCGATGTATATTTTATCAAATGAAAAGTTGTTTACATAACAATTAAAAAATACCAGCTTTTTAAAAAGAAATTATGAAGTTCGAAAAAAGTTTAAAGATAATTTGAAAAGTACTTTCAATTATTCAAAATGAATTATTATGAGTTATTTGAGTATTCATGAGACGAAAGTAATCGTTCAATTATAAATGCGTTAGTTTGCATATTTGATAGCAAGAAAGACTTCGCTATTACCTCCTGGGTCGATAAATTTAAATATGTCGGGCCTTATGCACCACTGACAATTTGCATACACTTACATGTACAACGTAAACACAGCTATTAAGGTTTCCTTTAATTTTCTGATAATTACATCTTGAAAAAGTACATAGAGAAAATTTGACTTGTTTTCGACTTTTTTTTTAAATTTTCGAATATTACATGTGTATTGTCAAAAAGGTAATAATTCCGGTTTTAATATGAAAGGCTGAGGGATAATTAAAGTATAGTTTTAATTAAAGGCGACGCTACCCCGCCTATCAAACAAAACAAAACGTTTATGTGAGTGCTCTTGCATAACGAGAAAATTGCAAACTATATATAAACATGATAAACGCATAAAACATTACGTTCAAACAAGAAGGCCATCACTCGATCCGATTTATTTAAAAACATGTTAGGGTTACTTTACTGATAACATGTTATGAATATATAACATATATAATTTCTTTTGCATAAGGAAGATATGATGGACCAAACACGAATTATGATTTTTTTTTCCTTCCATAACAATTTCCGTGGCCTTGCGATTCCATTGAGCAGACACGCGTTTATACACGTACAACTTGATTGTTAATACCGTTTCAATGAACCGAAATATGTCCTCGCAATACAATGAAATTAAAACCAATTGGATTTAGGTTATAAGTCATGAGACTGATTCCTGGACAAAATCCGTTCTTGAGCGTAAAAGGGAGGGGGGGGGGGAGGGTAAGGAATTTTTTGGGGTAAAAGTAAGTAGTGGCGTTGTGGGCTCGTAATAAAACGTTAAAAGGTAAAGGTGCCATATTCTTTCTGGTCTTCCAATAGAACGTCCAAGAATTGGTAAATCAGCTTTCCGAAATTATTAAAGATGATGGTGAATAACAAACATAATTTTAACACTATCTAATGAGGCTTAATCGCGGTGAATGTGGTCGGTAGAGCATCGGGCTACCAAACTTAAGAAATTATAAAGGACATAAATATTTGTAAGATTAAGAGTAAACAATAGTTGACCTATGTCAAAAGTTTAGTTAATTGATGGACAGGTGTGTTTCTTTGACAGAATGGACATGAAAGAGGTTATAAAGTAATTACCCCCGGTATAAAAATAAAGTTCTTGATACAATACTAACAAATCCCGATGCATTAACACCTAATGAGCGGATTCATTTTGCAGTGTCAATTAGACTGTCCTTATCCTGTTTCAAAGGAAATGATATATTAAATAAAACATAATTCAATATTAACACAAGGTAAAAACAGATAAACGATAACAAAAAAATCGGCACTTTCTTTGTCATTTTTCAAACTCGAGTTACCTGTCCTTAAAACACAACATCGTACAACTCAATTATAAATGGTTAATCTTTTTAAGAAATTTATTCAAGGTATGCATATTAATTAATTATTATTTTTGATCATTTCATGTACCTATAAATCTATCTTCATGTGCAACTTGAAAATTAGTTTGAAGGCAGGCCTTCAGTTATAAAATCAAGAAAAATGCTTGTGTGTTAATGTACGGTTTTTATTCTTTTTTTTTACGAATCAATTTTGATAGTTAAAAGCTGAACACGATTCGTAAAAGGAATAAGTTCGCCATTTTTGTTCGGAGAATTGCTATACCTACAGAACCCTATACAAAGGGCAGAGCATTGTCACTTTTCAGTAATGTAATCAGTCGACATCGGTGTAGAAGGACATATGATATACAGCACTCGGTAGAGACAATAATAACGCAATACTTCGTCTGACGCAGGAAAGTAAGATTTATTTGAATATAAAAATAGTCCCGCTTATAACCGCTTATCATTAAAACCTTCCTTTCACAAACACCAGGCGTATAAAGTTCATCACAATGAAAAATTGAATCCTCTTAAACTATACATCTATAATGTCCATGATTGTCCTTCACACTCACATTCTATCCTTCCTGGATGACAGCTGAAGAAAACGGATTTTGATCCTGAATGTCTTTATTATAAAACCGATGGAATGAAGAAGCTGAAGACCAGTTCGCTGCTGACAGTATGTCCATTAAGGTGACTCCCTACAGGTAAGCTGTTGCACATGATGCGCCCCTGAAAGAATGTGGTTGAAATATAAAAATATCCATACCAAAAAGTCCCAACACTCTTTTTAGCCATCTTGCTATTGAACTCGATGTTACTTTTAAAATGTCTTAAAAGAAATTAAAAGTTTAGAAGATCTTTTTTTCTTTTGTTCTCTCTAAGTAGTGTTTTAATGTAAACAGAGGGCAAATGGATTTATCGTGAAATGCATCTATTTTTATCAATGAATTCATATTTCCCAATTTTGAAGTTTTTTTGCAAATCCTGAGTAGAAAAGCTTTTAAAGTTTTCTGTAATATTCATATTGTCAACATTCATTAAACTCACAGTCTGAGATCTTTGAGCTGAAGTCAAAACTAATAGTGCGGTAGTCTTATAAGTCAGCATTCCCAGTTTTAATTCATTTATTATTCCAAAGAGCCAAAGGAATTTGAACTACCCTATATATAATGGATTCCTAAACTTTATAAAAATCCGTCCAAACAAAGATACATTGCGGGTTCCAGTCAATGTTCAACCAAGTCTCTTTCGTTACTCCTCGCTAAGATATCGACAGAAGTGAAGGAAAAACTTCAGGAGTACTGTGCAACTATATATTCAAGAAGTGGTGTGAATCAGATGTGGATACTCCAAAGAACTTTTGGACAATTTGAAATCACAAGGTTTTACAAAAATCAACAGCTTAAAAACTTACGACTTTTCAACTTTATATACAACCATTCCCCACTTTTAATTAAAGTCCAGGCTTTTTGATATCATTGCCAGCTGCTTTCTTTAATAAAAATGGAACTCGTAAATTTACTTACCTGGTCATTGGTCATTTACAAAATTGTTTTGTTAAAACAGATTCTGATTGCACACAAAAGTACTAAGTTGACATCAAAGAAATGCTCGAGTTTTAGATTGACAATATCTGCGTGGTTTTTGTAGACCAGGTATTCCAACAATCTATTGGAATTCCAATGGGTACCAATTGCGCTCCGTTATAAGCGGGACTATTTTTATATTCAAATGAAGCAGAATTTGTGGAAACTCTTATGCGTAAAAAGAAGAAAACACTTGCTGTGGCCTTCAACTCGACATTTAGATATATCGACGACATATTGTGAATTATCAATTGTGATTTCCATTCCTACGTCGATACGATATATCATGGTGAGTTCGAGATAATAGATACCAAAGAGTCTGACACATCTGCTTCATACTTGGATATTTTACTCGAAAAAGACATTAATGGTAATCTAACAACCAAGCTATATGATGAACGTGATGACTTTAACTTTTCTATCGTCAACTTCCCTTACTTATACAGCAATATACCTTCGTCACCTGCATACGGAGTGTATATATTTCAGTTGATTCGAGCTTCCTCTACGTATGAACAATTTCTAAAACGAGGTAAATTATTGACAAGCAAGTTGATGAAACAAGAATATCAGCCGTCTCGTTTAAAGTCATCATTTCGTAAGTTCTGTGGTCGATACAATGACCTTGTCAGCAAATACAATTAATCATTGAGTCAAACGCTGACTGACGTTTTTCATACTAATACTTGTTAGTCCATTATTTATGTACTAAATTGACGACGGATTTTTCCGTTATTTCCTGATTATGACAACGAGCACACGGCGGGTGTGACCGGTCAGCAGGGGATGCTTACTCCTCCATGGCACCTGATTCCACCTCTGATGTTTCGGAGGTCCGTGTTTGCTCTGCTCTTATTTTGTATTGTTTTATGGACTTTGAGATTGAATACTGTTTGTTATCTCCATATCCTTCCCTTAATGGGAATTGTTTTGCTGGAAAACTAGACTTTTTGCACATCCCAAAATGATCTGTATTTTGGAATGGGTGGAGAGATTAAATATTCCTTTCAAGAATCCAGCAATGAAAGCATTATCTACAAATTTAGAGTTTCCAAGGGACGCTACAGTTTGTGAAATAGCACAATTATGTGTATTGGTGCAACTGTGAGATTTACTTTCTAAAAAAAGAGTTGTCAAATAATTAACAATGTTTAATTCATTTGGTGCATTCCGATCAACATATTTTTTACTACAACAATGCATCCAAGCTTTCCATGGATATTGGTACTGTTTAGCAGTGGAGTTTCTCTACGATTTTGCCATGATTTTTGAAGCTTCTTTTGAAACTTATTTCTTTTGGAAATATCTCCGGATACACAACAACCTATCAGAAATAACTTTCTCTTGTTCATTGGGTGTAGAGCATTGTTGTGTGCTACAGTTAGCAAACCTTTCTGAAATGGTAGCTTGACTGGAAAGTCTATTAAAGCTGCTAGTAATGTGGGGAACCAAGTTTGAGTCGTCCATAATTGACATACTAACAGCACTCTTTTTACCTGTTCGTCCTCTATTTTCTGCAACACTTGCCATCCGACTGAAAGGTGAGAAAATCTATGAGTCAATTAGGTTATTCCATGATAAAGAAAATGCATCAAATTCAACTGCATTTGGATCGGGAAACCATGATACATAATGATATATAATTATCAGGTAATTGTGTATTCAATACAGATGCAAGAAGATCAATCTTAGGTTTAAATAATTTTCTACATAATTTTTTTAATACATCTACATTTAACATCCACTCTGTACAATCATTAAACTCCCCTGAAAAATAGTCAGGGATTTGATTATCTTTTCCTGGAATGTGCACCGCTGATATAAATGTTTTTTTTTTCTGAGACACCTATTCCAGATATTCTTTGTCTCTTCACAACAGATCCCCCGATTCAATTTATATAAGCCACTGCTGTTGCACTATCCGATTTCACACAGATATGAAAATTATTGTACAATTTACAAAGGGCAAGCAGGGAAAAGTAAATTGCTCTCAACGCAAGTTTGTTTATATGCAACAAACTCTCCAAAACATCCCATCTGCCTGGTGTGGAATTTTGTGTGAAATTCCCTTCTTTAAGTATTGCTCCCCAGCCAATTAATGATGCATCAGACTCAATATGTATCTGAGGAGCACTTGGTCTTATTATTTTACCACTGCAGTCTTTTAAATTTTCAATCCACCAATTTATCTCACTTTTTGATTCTTCAGAAATAATCATTTTCCTATCATAATTCTGAAAATTATTCTCTTATGCTGAACATTTGTCCCCTCTAAATGTCTATGATACAATAGGCCCAATTGTATTGCTGTACTTGCAGAACTGTTTAAACCAATCAAAGCTGTAACTTCTCTAATTGAAACTTGACTCTTTCTCAGAATATCAGAAGACAGATATGAAATCTTCTCAACCTTTTCATCAGGTAACAAAAACTTGAAACTTACCGAATCTACAATAAATCCCAAATACTGAATACTGTTGGAAAGGAAAAAAACCCATCGATTGTTCAGAATTTATATGAAATCCTAAATCTCCTAGTGTTTTTATTAAAAATTCTGCATTTGAGCTATAATTTTTTATATCCAAGTCTTGATTCAACGAATCATCTATATAATAAAAATAACAAATCCCCATATTCCTCAAGTATGAAAACACAGGTTTCATAATTTTTGTAAAAACTCTTGGAGCACTTGACAAACCAAACGGAAGACAAGTAAATTCATATAATGTATCTCTCCAAATAAACTTGAGATATTTTCTTGAAGTGTGATGAATTGGGATTGAAAAATATGCATTTTTTAAATCAACCGAAGTAAAATATGCATCTTGTTTTAGCAGTTCTGCAACATGATGTAAAGTTTCCATCTTTTAAATGATGATATTCAACAAAATCATTTAATTTCTTCAGATTAATAAATAGGTCTTAATTTTCCATTTTACTTCTTGACAAGAAAAAAATTTGAAATGAACTCATTTTCCTCATGTTGAGATTTTCAATTACCCCCATGCTTAGCATTTTTTCAACCTCATCATCAATCCTGTATTGTTAAAATTTGGAATACAGTTTTGAATTGGTTCTTGTTCATATTCTATTTTATACCCGGAAATAGTCTCTAAAATCCAATCATCATCTGTAATATGTTTCCATTAATCTACAAAATATTTTGGGCTGCCTGCCTTGAATTTAATTACTTCTAATTGCAGTAACCTCTGCGCAGATTTCTCTTGCCTCTTGATCCCCGTACAAAGTTCTTGTTCAGGTCTGTATTGTAATAGAACTGTCTGTTCTGTATCTCCCTCTCCGACTGTAACTGGACTGAGGGTTTGCCATCATTCTGTTTCTTTGACTTCCTCGAAAGTTTTTTTTGAGAAATAATTCCTATTTATTTTTTGTGCAATTTGTTCATTTCAATTGCATAATCGATGGTACCTTTTATCAATAAAGGGTTTCATTAATAACCTTCTGTTCACAGAAATTTCAAAGAAGGCATTCAGAAGCACCGTATAAGAGAGTCTTATATACATTTCTCAACTTTTTTGAATCTGGTGATTTAATTTTTAGTTCCTCAGAATAGAAATTTAAAGTCAACTTGAGAATGCCAGAAGGCATAAGAAATAAAATGGTATCGAAAATGGCGTATGCCTATTTACGAGTCGTATTCAGCTTTAAAGCTGTGTGCCAACCCCTCCAAGTACGGAATAAAGGAATCCTTTTTCCTTTCCATGTAATTCCTAACTACAGTCAAAACTCCACAAAAAAATGTATCTTTTTTTTCATAAAATCACAAACGTCACCCTTTATTGCAGACCTTACAAACATATCTGTCTGAGCTTGTTCAGATTTAAGGAAAGCGATGAATTCGTATATCAAATCGTTTGTGCCAACCTTCTAAATTGTTAGTTCGGGGATCTTGAATTAGAACTCTTTCATAGACACTCCAAGTCTGAATTTTCCCGTTTTCCACACGAAACACAAATGGCTGCCAGTATTGTTGACGTATTTGTAGTATCCAACGTAAGTTTGCTCAAAATAAGCAATAAATTGCTGTAAACCTTATCTGAAAGAAATTGTTTATAATAATCTCGGAAAAAGGAGGTCTTATTTTTCTCTTCGGGAAGAAAAGCTAGCGTCGTCGTCATGCGGATTCTTAGAGTAAAGTTAACATCTTCTATGTTTTTTGCCGCAATCCAAAATCCACAGTGCGACGCTAGTTTACTTGCCCGAAGTGAAAAAAAACACTCACAAAGTCATCATGGAAAACTTCTTGAGAAGCTTGTAAAGATTGTCAGATTTTTTATTTCTTCGGTTTGTCTTTGCTTCTGAGCAGGCAACTAATACACGATTCGAGGCTGTTTTGTTGTTTTTGTGGGCGTTGTATCAGTAAATCCGAAGGTCGGATACTTCCTTGATTCGATCATTCTAGCTTTTCAGCCGATCTATTGTTTTTGAAATCTCATATCGAAGAGATGAAGTTAAGTCGACACATTTGTGAAAAGCAGTTTGTTTTAGACTGTGGAATGGCTGCTCTTTAAGACATTGTTTTAGCTTTATGAATAGCTAAGCCCTTTGTGTGTCGTGCAATTTTGTAGATTTTGACTTTTTAGTAGGATATTAATTTTGCACTTTTGGCGTAATATCCATACTTTCCACAGTTTTAACACACTGATTTTATACTTTCCACAGTTAAAATACAATATTATACCTCTACTGATTTTTCACTATATGAAAGTATATCAATATATTTTGCTGATTTCCTGAAAATCACCGTGAATAAACCAATTCCCTGCAAAACAGACTGATTCCCTGCAAAAAAAGTTCGTTTTTTTATGAACTGATACACACCTATTCGGAACACTTAGCATTTTCTTTAAACCTACGACAACTTAAAAATGTTCCGAATAAATTCATGAATATTCATTAATGAATCGAAATGCATCGTGAGTCAACTGGTCCCATACCAGTTTACTGGTAGAAAATGACAACAGAAATGGCGAGTTCAAGTAAACTGTAATGTTGCTTTCAATTTTACTAAGAAAAACTCAGACAATGAACTGATTTATTGATAAAATGGAATTCCTTTTATGACTGTATTCTGTTTTGTTTGCATTTTTTTTAAAATTTATTTCTGTTGGAATTAAACATTGAATATAACTTTTTCAAATGTCTTGTTTGTATCGGTATAATAAAACAGTTAAAATATATCATTTAGGGAGTCTGCAAGATTCCAGTTCCCCTCGAACAAGACTATTTCCCTCGGCGCAAGCTCCTCGGGAAATAGACTTGCTCTTGGGGAACTGGAATTTTGCTGCCTCCCTCAATGATATACTTTAACTGTATACTGATGTTGAAGGTACAACTGTTTTGTTACCCTGTAGAATTTGTTGACATCCATGTTGGTCGAAGTAAAAGTCGATTGTGTTGCTTTATGTTTGGGGAAATTAAACTCATGGGGAGAACGCGTCGCTGGCATAGTGTAAGGGTACAGCATAAAAGGGATCCTCCCAATTCTAACACCAATTATAACCAGTTGTATTTTGTTAATAAGATACGAGACTGATTTCTGGACAAAATCTGTCCTTGAGCGTAAACAATGAAGAAGGAATGTTTAAACACAATTCAATATAAGCACATGGTAAAAGATACTGATAAAGAATTTCACAGATAAAAATCCAAAATAAGGATAATACATGTATATTGAAATATTATTTTAATTCATAAATGTTAATTTTGCTCGGTGATAAAAGTAGGGGAAAATAAACTATTAAGCATTTATATTGACTTAAATGGATGACCTTGATATGTTTGTTATCGCACAAAAGACGAATTCCTTTTGTGTTTTAATCTTCGAAGATTCATAATTTCCATTTAAAACTCATAAAAAAACTAAGTAAAAATTTTCTAAATTTCGCAGAGTATATAAGGAAGCTGGTGATTAGGATATATTATGATAGTGTTTGAAATTATTTCGATTTACCTTGGAATTTATAAAGGTATGTTTCGTTTTATAAAATTTATATAAAACATTAAAGAAAATTGGAGATAACGTCATAATATTTAAAAAAGGTAATTTGATTTTTTATGATATCTTTAAAAAATAAATCTAAGGTTTAAAAAATGTTTTAAGTAAAGAAGAAGACAATTACAGAATTATTTACAAATATAAACAGTTTGTTTTACGAATATAAAATCAATTTCAATTAATAAAATTTAAGACACATGCAACTTTATAGCAAATTTTTCTGATATATTCTTAGTTCAATCTAGCCGCAGTGGTTAGAACGTTTGCTCTAGTGTTTCGAAGAAAGGACTTGATCCTTACTTCGCGGGTTGGAATCCCACTGTGGGAAGTGGGGACAGGTACTTCGGATGAGACCTATAAACCGAGGTCCCGTGTAGCAGACTATGTGCTGGCACTAAAAAGACTCCTGCCCTGCTTAATGGCCCTGAGTTCCGAGTATAGGACAAAATTTGCAGCAAATCGTAGTGTCTCCATATGAGAGAAAAATTAAATGTACAATCACTCAATCTTAGTTCAATCTAGCCAAGACGAACAAAAACTCGTGTTCTCAATTTTGTGATATGCCATTAATTCTCGCCTATACGTCGGTTGATAGTTTTAATGTTTGCATGGATGGATTAAACATGCACATACAAGACCAATTTTGCCAGAATCGCCACACAATTTTAAATCAATTCTCTGGGGAGCTTACATTGTTTATAAAATATTTGAAAAAAAAGATATTCAATTTTTAATCATGAAGAAATGTGATTCCATAGATACACACTTAAGATTAACAGAATCTCTGTCGAGACTGCAGCTCTGCTGGTTTGTACTTGCAGTGTTTTTTTCAGTACTTTGATTGGGACTGGGGGCAGGGACCCTCCGAATTGGGAATGTCAACGTCAATTACGCCTAACTGGGAATCTCCCATGCAGAAAACCCATTCACTTAAAAAGCATTGTCTAAAAGCTTTGTTTTTGTATTACTTTAACAAACAATTATTCTAACAAAAAGACTATTCTTGGTATGAATTATCTAATGACTTGCATCAAGAACAATAGTGGTATGATTACCTAATTATGAAGAGATCCAACATGGCTGAATAATAAAACCTGCTTGAGCTTCAATAAAAAAATCATGTAATAAACAAATGTGATCACATATTTTGTAAGTTTTCCTTGGGAACACTTCCACTACACTTTGGGAAAATACATGATTTTCGATTGGGACTGGGCCGAGCATCGGCCTTAAAAATTACTGACTTGTAACAAAAAAAATATATATATATAATATAATATATTATGTATTATAATTTAAAGACGTACAACACACTGGAGGAGATAACTCTTGCGATTTCAACGTTTGACATGACGTCAAATTTAACGCCAAATATAAAGCGTCAAAATGACGAGTAAAACGATCCCGATGTATTTCAATCATATGAGAAAAATGGGATTATGGGGCTTGGCTGTGATTATGCGTACCATACTGAATCCATAAGTATTTTTTTTTATTAACCCGATTAAACTCCGTAAAAAGCTAGACACAAAATACCATCCCTAATGTTAATTTCATTTCATATACAATAAATTGTATTCTTTATCAAAGCGCGGCATTTTTTTTATTCTGAAAATTTTACTTTACATTGCCGAAATTCTCATTATATACAATTGGCTGTATAACATTCCGATTAATGGTCTTCATTACAATTTGTGCATTTACGATGTAGACATTGTTTTTCTTCTTTAATTAAATAAAACAACAAAAAACAAACAAAAAACTTTCGATGTTGTTCTCAGACCCTTACTGATCAAAGAGGAACAACTCTGAAAATGCAGGAGATGTTTCCGCATACACAGAAACGGATACATTTACAGCAAGACCTGTAAATCCAAGAATTGAATACTATAGACCTCATATATACAATTAAGTATAGAATTGAAAAGAATTGTACACTAGTACTGACATTATCTGCATTTATGAATATCCTATTGCAGCAAATCGTTTGACTTTCTGTCACTGTCAACAATGTCGGTTCGCATTTCCTCAAATCAAAACAAAACGTAGCCTATAAGATTTTTAAAAATATCAATGTGCGATTTGATATAAATTGAAATAGATGAAGAGTTTAATGTTTGATATTTTGAAGTTAATGTGAACGAATACGGAATTTTCATTTTAACTTTAGAAGCAACGGCATTGAAAGAATGCGTACAATATCATGAGGGGTGTACACGTATGCTAGTGTCGATGTATCCTCACGGCCACATACCGTCTCGTTTGAAATAATGACATAAAAGAAACTACAATTATTCCATTTATATCACAGGAGAGTTGAACATACACCATTTTTTGAAATATAAAATTAAAGAAATAAAAAGAAACATATTCAAATTCCACTTAACTTGAATTCGTATCCAGGTTTCATGTGATATGGAATGCATAACGCATACATATATGGGCTAAACACTAAAATCCTTCAGTAATTTTTTCCTGATACATAAAATAACAGTAGTCAATATTTAACCTGCATTCATGAATTTAAAAAACTAATGCATACCTCCGGGATTTAAATGACGAAATACTAGTATATTTGCACTGTAAAAGACGTTTCGTCAAACGCTAATGGTCTGCGACGCAAAAAGAGGAAGGGGTGGGGGTGGTAGGGGTATTCAAAAATTGCCTAAAACTTTACATTTAAATACGCTTTACATATGAGAACTTTTGAATTTGTAAGTTAATTTATTTTTGAAGCAAAAGCAATATTCCAATTTGATTTTTTTAAAATGTGTATTTGTAGATTCAAAGTAAAGTGACCGACCCCCGTCTGAAAGACGCGCAGGAACGTGATTTATTGAGAAAGGGGGAGGGGGTTATTTTCCGCTATTAAATCAAAACTGGTCGTTCAAAAATTATACAAAAAATTATGAAGATATTTTTACTACCAGCTACCTAAAGAAAGTTTTTTACCAAAATTAAACGACAGGTTTTTTCACACAAAAAAATTTGAATTTGAAAAATACACAATTTAAAAAGCTTACATAATTCATATTTTTCAAAAATTGTGTTGATGAAATGTATATCAAAAAGATGACTTTTTGTGTTAAATGGTTAAAGGAATAAGTCACTGAAATTTGACATTTATGTCTAACCTGGCTTTTTGAAAATCAAGGTTTTAGTAGTTCATTGATTAAAAATTTTCTCTCCTTGTAAACAACTAAAGGGTAACTTTTGGAAGTACCTGTCCAAAAACCACTCTAACGATTTTGTCCAAAAGTGCATAATGCAATAGATATAGTCATGTACTAAATATACAAAAGTAACGAAAATTAAACGACAGGAATTTTTGGGGGTAGGTGTGTTGTACATCCTTACAGGAATTTCATTATAATTTTTATTTTAAGTAACTCCTTTTGCAAACTCCTCTGGCATTACAATTTACAGAACACCGAAAACAAAAGGTTGGAAATACAATAATATGACGGATTCACTATTTGGACACATCATCACTTGCCAGCGGAAAGTTCCTTGGCAAATGAACAAAGAGGAATCTTTGTTTTTTCACGCAGCACTTACTGCAACACAGGACCTCTGTTGATTGAGTGTCACCGAAACTTATCTCTTTGTATCGCAGTGGTATTTGAACCCGCGATGGCTTAACTCCCTATTTAGCGATTAGAGAGAAGACGCTCAAACCACTGCGCCATGCAAAAGACATTTGACACTACTCAATATAGTATTATAATTATACCCCACGCAACAAGTTGCGTGAGGTATGTTTTTGACCCTTCCGTCAGTCAGTCAGAGAATCAGTCAGTCAGTCCTATTTTTTTGTCAGCACAAGTCCTCTTAAACCGCTGAACAGAATTTCATCAAACTTTACAGATGTTTAGGATACAATGTGTAGATGTGCATATTACCAGGAAATTCCGATTCCTTACTTTTTTCGGGAATTTCCGCACTTTTCAACTTAGATTTTTGGCCATACCTTGAATATAGAGATGAACAGTTTGTCAGCGCAACTCCTCTAAAACCACTGCACATAATTTTGTCAGACTTTGCAGATATTTAGGATACAATGTGTAGATGTGCATATTACCAGGAAATTCCGATTCCTTCATTTTTATCCGGGAATTTTCACACTTTTCAACTTACATTTTTGGCCGTATCAGAATGTCGTCAAATTTTGCATATATTTGCATGTTTAGGAAACAATGTGTAGATATGCATATAACCAGGGTATTCGGAATCCTTTATTTTTTCCGGGAATTTCAGCACTTTGAGTTTTGGGGAAGCGTGGGGTATGTGAGCTTGCTCACTTTTTCTAGCATTTAAATATTTTAATTGCAATTGTCAAGATTTTATACACGCCAGTACATTTTCTATGTATCCGTACATCTCTGTAACTTTGACATCGATATAAATATCTGACATACAAGTTTGCTTGCGTGCATCATGGAATATGCCTGCAACGCAATTGCTATTCATATAACGCCTATTCACTGAATAAATTTGTTTATTCCTTAAATAATGACAAAATCCATGTTAAACTATGAGAGACCCGTTACATGTTGTACGTTTCCTTTCAAAAAGTAAAACCGGAGTTGTACAATGACACTAAGTATATGTAAAAAAAAAAGTGCTATGAAAGCCCCATCAAATTTCATTTAATGAACACACCAACCACTTAATACACCCCTGTTTTTCAAGCGAAAGGGGTTTAAAAAATATTCTTTGGCTTTTTCCTCTACTGTTAAAGCACGACAAAAAATGCTCCTGGGCACAAAAAGCTCACCACTGCACAAGGCGGGTTTTATCAGTCTGAGAGAAAGATATTTTATGTATAAGTACTAATCATTGTTTTATTTACGCTGTATATAGAAATTCTGTGTATAAGTACCAATGTTTTTTAACAGTGGGACTAAGGAGGAATTCCATTGTATACAATCCGTAAGTGATTTCTGTAAAACCAAACCCAGCGTTCCTATCGTCATGATCAGCAAAATATTAACAACCACGAATCTCCTGAAGCAACAACGAATCAAATGGAAATGTGGTAAGGACAAAAAACGTTTACTTTAAAACACAGGCCATTAAAACACCACTTGTCTAAAAAGAAACCTCACCTGAGTAACTTTTGCCATGTTGTTCTTCACTTGATTCCCCCATTGTAATACCAATTAAGCCACCATCCCCACCCGACGGGGATCAGGATTTAAACAATTTAGAATCTCGCTGCCCCGGGGTTCTTAAAATGATTTTCAGCTTTCCTGACCCAGGGGTTCTTGATTAGAAGATTTTTCAAGATCTTTTCTTGATATTTCAATGTTAAACTTGAGCTCCCTATTGTTGTTCCGCCCTATCCCCAATTGTCATAATTTGAGGAATTAGAATCTGCACTGTCATGGATGTTTCAACATAAGTTTTAGCTTTTCTGTCCCGGTGGTACTTGAGATTTTTATAATTACCCAATCCTATTTCGTCTCTTCTTGATTATCCCTCTTTGAAAGGGAGGTTAGATCTGCATTTTTACAATTTTATTCTCAACTTTTCTCAAGCATGCGTTGTACTGAGTTAAGTTAAAATTGGAAAAACTGTTCTTGAGAAGAGTTAAAAATGTGATAAGACTGATGAACGACAGAGATTTGGTGAATAGAAATCCTCATTTGAGCTTTCAGCACAGGTTAGCTTAAATACCAAAAATAAAACGGCTGCATGTTTTTTTTCCTTAGAAATAAGATAGTGTTCAAGAATCTTTTTATTTTCTGCTTGACAAGTAGTTTTTCGTTACAATTACTTAACAAAGAATTTTCTGTTTGAGTGTGTCTGCCTTGAGAAGTTTCATCGTTCTTTATGAAATGAAACCTTATTGTTTTTGAAATAAACATGTTTTATTGCAGATAACGATGGTGGGAGCAAAAGGACCAGTTTCATAGCAATTGCTGTAACGTGCTTGTTTTCCTTGAAAAATTATTATTAATTACCAAATATCGAAAATTTCTTCTGATTAATAAATTCATAAACGTATTCAAAAAAGAGTTGATTAATTCAAAAGGTGTAAGTAACTGAGTCATTAAACATAGGTTATCAGAAATTAGAGTTCACCTCACTGAATGTTTGTCTTTAAGTAAGGCAAAGTCCCACGTGAAACTGATAATCAAGAAGTGTTCATCCCAAGAACACTCACCTGAAAAATCTTGATACAAACCTGATACTGTGCATCCTTAGAGGTATTACCATGTAAATTTGTTCAACAAAGGTGTTATAGTTACTCGGGAATCAGATCTATATCAAGAGTTTTATCCTGTTCACTCATCCAGAAAATATAAGTCAGATCCAGCATCTGAAGCAAGCCTGGAAGTATGCGTCCTTAGATGTATCACCCAATGTATGGCAAGTTTGATTACCATACGGCTGATAGTTGCTTGGAAATGAGGCTCAAACCAACAAGTGCACAATGATGTTAACCTGTTCAAAACCCGTATATCCCATAGCTGATATAGCAGCATCTGTAAGCTTGATTGATACAATGAAACACATTAGAAGAATCTAGTGTATATCTGATCAATGTAGGGCATAGAAATATTAAAAAGAAAGTCCTTGTAAGTTTCATCTTTGTTGAAGAATATGTTGAAAGGTGTTGACATGGTAACGAAATTTTTTTGTGGTGTTCTATCTACTTCGCCCATAGTTTTTATTTCATTTCAATGTAATAGGCTTTACAAAATTGAACTAGAACTGTCCAAAATGAAAAAAAAAACAAAAATTTTTTTCAGAGAAGGTGCAAAGCCACTTATGTTGCGAGAAGCACACTATGCACTTGTATCTGTTTGTCTCTCTGTTTGTTATCAATTTTAACCAAGCCCAAAACAGTATCTTTGTGTGAAGTAAGTCTTTCCGAGTTTATCCATAAGCAAGATATGGACTGAACATGAATTTTTTTTTTCAGTGACCTTGAACTTTAATAATCTTGGCTCAAGGTCATAACACATCTTCCGGTCATAAGCCATCTTTTTGTGAAGTAGTAGATTTAAGTTTTTCCATAATAAAAATATGTACCAAACATGAATTATAATTTTTATTCTTTCAGTGACCTTGAACTTGCACATATGACCTTGGGTGAAGGTCATGATACACCCTTAGTTCACTAGCAATCTTTGTGTGAAATAAGAAATTACCAAGTTTTTCCATAAGAAAGATATGGACCGGACACGAATTATGAAATTTTTCTTCCAGTGACCTTGAACTTGTCCAAATGACCTTGGGTCATGAGACACCATTAGGTCATGAGCAATCTACGTGTGATATATATTTTCCTATTATTTTTCTTTTAGGTCTTACTTGTTGCTTGTACAGTGTTTGTTTTATCTTAAATAATATTCATATATAAGCTATCTATATTTTGCAATATATTACTTCCTGTTAGAAGACAGTTTATCAACATCTAAATATGAACAAGCTAATTCAGAGAATTTGTGTCCCCCGCGTAGGAAAAAAGTAAACCATGCGCAGTTCGGGGGTGGGGGGGGGGGTGTGTGTCGGATCCCCTTGACTGAATTTGTAGAATTATTAAATGTATACATGTATACTGAAGCAAATAAAATGTGCCAATATGGATATAAAGGTTTAATTGCTTATTCTTTATTATGTGTATTGAAGATTCTTCTTTTAGGGAATATTTATCACACTGTAATGATGACTTTATGAGTTTGTACAAGCCAGACCTCATAATTTTTCATTTCACATGAATACTATCATTTAGTTAAAAAAAAGTATTTCGAAAAAAAAAAACTTAGATAGTCTGGGATGCGAACCCGGGCCCTGTCACATGTGAAGCGAAAGACATACCTCTAGACCACCTAGCCGCTTTAACCTAGCGAAAATATGCAAAGATGAAGTCACATACATGTATATATTCACGTTCGATATTTTCAATATTTTACAAAATGCATGACATCTAATTTAACCTTTATTAAACAGTTCTAATAGTAATATGAATATAAAATCCACAGAGAACCTGTTGTAAAAATAGCGACATGTAATACAATAAATACTAATAAAACAAACGGGGCGGGACACTTTGAGAGGGGTGAGAGACGTCCTAGGGAGTTTTGGTTTAAAATTACATTTAAAAAGGTCAACATCTTCCTGAAATATCGCCCGGAAATGATAGTGTTTCATACAGACAAAGTGTATAAATTTACGACCTTGAACTTTGACCTTTTGACCTCAAAATCAATAGGGGTCTTTCTTCGGCCACAGGGAGTTGTTATTTAAAATTTCATTGCAAAAGCTCAAAGAGTTCTTGAGATATCGCGCGGAAATAAAAGTTTTATAAAAGACAGAAATTGCGAATTTATTACCTTGACCTTTGACCTCAAAATCAATAGGGTTCTTTTTTACTCCATAGGGATTTGCTATGCAAAATTTCATTGCGAAAGCTCAAAGGGTTCTCGAGATATCGTGTGGAAACGAAAGCGTTACAGACAGACAGAAAGACGGACGGACGGACAGACGGACAAACCCAAATTAATATCCCCCACTTTTCAAGACTAGGCCAGAATGTCTACAATTTTATTGTGAATATTATTCGTTATGATTATAAAAGTTAGGATATCAACACATATCATTGGGTGGTTTGTATATAATATTTATGTTTTAATGACTGGAAATGATTCTACAAAATAAACATTCACATATAAAGTAGATGTGTATGTATATTATCATAGTTTGCAGCTAAGTGTAAAGTTTCACGTTACGTCACGATCTAGTTGACAGCTGCGCTGAAGGTTAATTGTACCGCCTCCTAACCGCAAGCTTTACGACTGGAACTTTCTTCTTATCCAAGATTGGTTGCTCGTGCAACAGACTATTTCCGTGTCAATGTTGATAATTTGAGCTGACCAATCACGTGAGTTGTTGATGCTGGATGCATCTGACGAAAAAGATCGTGACGTACCGTAAAACTTTATACTTAACTGCAAACTATAATATAAAGTAATGGAAAGTAATCGAACAAGTAATTATAATTACGTTAGAAATTTTAGTTGTAATCGATAAAATTACGATTACATGTAATCGAAAACCTCTTCAATTACAGATTACTGTGGATTACTTGAAAAAAAAAGTAATCATAACATTCCATTACGATTACCCAATGCCTGCTATATACCCCCCCCCCCCCCCCCCCCACTTCGTTTGCGGGGGGGGGGGATAAAAACGTTAACTTTTGTCATAACTTTTGAACATTTAAAACTTGGGCTCTCATATTTCGCAGGTGTATTTCTCCTACCAAAATTTTCTTTTTGTTACCAACACTTTTGACCTTGATCTTTGATTTTTTACTTGCATTTGAGAGAATTAAGCCCTCATCATAAGCTGCCATACGGTTGCATCAGTGTTCCACAAACACGTCTTTTCTGATTTAAGAATTATACGATCTTTCATTTGTCCCTGAAGACTTGAACAAGACTTTAGGCTAGGATATTATTTTCGCGGTCTGTTGCTTTCTGATTGTAGTCCCCGTCACATTTTAGTTTCTCAGATAACGAACAGGCTCGCAACCTGAAATATGAAAGAATGAAACACAATCTTTGTGATGTTCAAACACCGTAAATTGATATTAATTTTCTTTCATATACAATCATTTTGCCTACCTTAGGTAGTATGGTAAAGACAGCCAACAGGTTTAACATTTGACGAGTAAAAGTAATCGCATTTCTGTTGCCGTCCTGTTTAAAAGAAGAATAATTTTGAAATAAAAGGTGAAATGATAATGTGTAAACACGTGTACTTATCTTTAAAGTATCCGACCCATAATATTCTCAGATTCAATGCATTTGAATGCATAACAGATTTATACTGGCTGAATACTTAGTATTAGTAGATCTTCATGTTTAAGTCTCCATATGTAAGAGCGGAATGTATCCTAAATTTTGACCTGTCCTTGAAGTTACCCCCTTTGCTTTTAATTTATTTTTAAAAAGTCTATCTGGGGTAATTTTATTTTTTAATCGTTTTTCTATTCTTAATATGTATCACTATATGCATCATTCCACCATAGCATTTTTTAAAAATATTCACAGTATTTTTATTTTTATTTTAAAAAAATGCTTTTTTCCCCATAGACATTAATGTATTCTTAATGAACTAATTACTACTTGCCAATGGGTAATTCTATTTTGAAAATTACTGCTGGTCAATCTTTTTCTACCCTAAACTGCTTTGAATTAGTTGGATATTTAAGGTTGGAAAATTACGTCATTTTATGGACCTGATACCTTAACAAGTTTTTAGGCAATTACGACATTTTTATGCTACTGTGTCGAAAGATCCCATTAAGTATACTGTATACAGGGTTATTTTCGCCCCGTGTTATTTTCGCCCTTTTGAACTTGTGAACAACTTTGCCCCGTTTTAAATTCGCCCAGTCATAGTTCTGTGTAAGAAATTATGCTGTGAAATTTGAATTTGCCCCGTTTTAAATTCGCCCAATCAAGGAGAGGGCGAAAGGGGCGAAAATAAAACGGGGGCGAAAATTTCCCTGTATACAGTATTATTTTTGTTCTTTGCAACTTTAACATAGCTCATACTTTTTGCGCTGTCAAGAGGAAGGATAAACCACTTTATCTACGTCCCACTCCATTGGGAGCATAGTGTTTCACAATTACTTCAGATAGTTACAGTGCCATCGACTGTAATAAGTTCATAGATTTGGCACATAACGTGCGAGTTTTCTGGATTTATTTTCCCTTTATCTTACTTTTTAAATGGAAATTGAATATCTTTTCAATGAATAATTTCATTAATGTAGAATCAAGCATACATGTATAAAAGCAATTTTTTTTTTACAAATTTACGTGTCAAGTAGATAATTTTCAGCATGTATTATGCATACATGTATTAAAAATATTATTTACATAAACGAGTATTTCTGCATGTGAATCGAAGTCAATTTAAAATAATGTAAAGGACACAGAAATGCAAAAACTTAATTGTAATTGTTTATATGGGGTCAATACGGAATGTCCGTAAACCGTTTACGGATCTTTCATAAACGATTGAAAAAAAACAATTAAATCTCAATTATATCCAAATATTCTTCGAAAATTCATCTAATATAAAGTATAATTAATGTAAACTCATTAAAATTTACAAAAACCTGAATACGACTAAAATAATTTGCCTACGAAAAAGGATACACATACTAAGAAAAAGGATACACATACTAAAAAGAACAAAATAGGTCATTTTCTTAAAATTGAACATTTATGAGTGGGTCTTCGCTCTATTTGTTTTGACGATAATCATAAAAGTCAGTAATAAAATTTTTTTTTTTTTTGGTTTACGAAAACATGGATCAAGGACCCGCTATACCTGAAAAGTTACACCTTTATGACAAATCATTTGCATTTTTCTGAGAAATACTGCAAGTCCATTAAGTCAAGGGTCATATGACAAACTTGATTAAACTGCCCCAATTCATTACAAGCCATGTGGCGTAGTGGTAAGCACGTTACTCTCGAAGCAGTATGATACTCCGGATTTTTAATAGGTTCTTAAATTTCAATAATTAGAACTTAATTTAAATACTCAATTCACAAACTAAATATAATTTCTTAGTATCCGAAGCTAAAGGCATTCTGCACGTCTTTTCAAATCAAAGTCGTTGGATTTTCTGTCGTCATAAGATATATAGCATTACAACATAACCTACTTATTCAGCCAATCAAATGCTTCCATTTCTCGCGAAAAATTGATTCTTCATGGTGAAGAATTTTTCCATTCCTGAACTATTTTACGGTGTTTGATTGATTCACTTGAAAGTTATATAGGTGTGTCTTTATTGGTTTTTTTTGTTTATCAAACTAAAGAAGCTGAATACTATTTTTTCACATTTCAGTATATATAGAAAATACAATCATCGTCATATATATATTTCAGAGACCAACCTTGTCTCTGAAGACAGATTATATTTTTACTTGACACAAGGGTGATGTTCACAAGGGCCTTGTCATCTTAACTCAAAATTACGTATTATTTGAAAAAAAGACATTAAGATTCTTGTTACAAAGATATCCATTAACTCAGTAGCTTTAATTCTTTCACCATACCAGTTTCCAAATAGATCTAGCAATTTCATGTTAACCTGAATGGGTTGGAGGCTATTCATTAAATCTCGTGTTTTCCTATATGGATTGCGTGCTCAATATGTACTATGAGCGGTCAATTCAGGTGTAATATAAGCGGTCAATTCAGGTGTAATATATATATATATATATATATATATATATATATATATATATATATATATATATGACACAGTCGTAGGAGATTATTTTTGATTCAGTCATTTGATTGACTGGGTCCCTGTTCTAGGACAGTAAGATGATATTAAGAGAAACCTTTGTCATGAAGAATAGGCCCTGCTTCGCTCCGCCCATTCTTCATGGCGAAGATTCTTATTATTACGTGACAACCCCTCAATTTTTTTTTTAGGTCACGTGATGTTTGGCTCCATGGTCAGAGATTGGGGCACTACTGATTACTGCTGAATATAACTGATTAGTTGAAATGCATTTTTGTACCCCTTCTCTATCTTTGGGTATTACTTAAAGAAACTAAGCTTGTTATGTTCCCCAAACGGAGTTTGGGAACATATTGTTTTTACTCTGTTTCTTATTATGTTCCCCAAACGGAGTTTGGGAACATATTGTTTTTACTCGGTTTCTTATTATTATTATTATTATTATTATTATTCTTTTTTTTCTTCTTTGTTCTCCGGTACTTTTTTTGTCCGCGAGTGTTCTCAGAAACTGTTCACCCAACTGAGCTAAAACCTTTTTAGGGTTAATAGGTGTGTAGTGTAGGTGTGCAACACGAAGGTTATTTTGCGCGCATACGCATGCACGTGCGGGCGCGTGAAATGAGTGAAATGACGGATATACTTTTTATAGCCATAACTTTAATATTTTTTGATGAAATATTTTAAAACTCATTTAATAAGGATATATTAATAGTGTAGATAATGTGACACTGTCAAATTAGCACGAACTCACGCGCATGCACGTGCGCTTCGCTCTGATTGGCTGAAACAAAAATCGCAATATCTTTTCTGTTTTTTGACGAAATGTTATGAAATTTAAAATATAGGCATACTTTAGGATGTACTACAATATGATATATAACAATTGTCATGTAAACACGCGCATGCACGTGCGCTGCAATCTGATTGGTTTAAACTTTAAATGGCTATAACTTCCTTGTTTTTCAACGAAACAGCATGGGATTTAGAACATAGACAAACATAATAGACTCCCACAAGGAGGTATGGTCGCCATGCACATGCATGCACGTGCATGCACGCGTGCTTTGCTGTGATTCGCTGAAACTAAAATCGCAATATCTTTTCTTAATTTTTGACGAAATGCTTTAAAATTTTAAACATAATCATGCATTAGGATGTCCTACAATATGATATATAACAGTTGTCGTGAAAACATGCGCATAAACGTGCGCTGCAATCTGATTGGCTTAAACTTAAAATGGCTATAACTTCCTCGTTTTTCAACCAAACAGGATGGGATTTAGAACATAGACAAACATAACAGACCCCTACAAGAAGATACAGTCGACATGCACATGCATGCACGTGTGTCCACGTGAAATGAGTAAAATTACAAAAACACTAGATTAAAACGTATTTTTTAATACTTTTGGATAAAACGCTGTAATTTCTAGTATATAGATAGTGTAGACAAGATGATATGGTCATTACGCACATGCATTCAAATGCGCATGCGTGCAATGCATAAATTTGAATATACTGAATACAATTCTGGGAAAACATTGTTATAGTCTAAAAGGCATAGAGTTCGTCTTATTTAATGAAGCTTACAAGGAATAAGGCACCAAAAGGGAGTTGGGGAGCGTTTGGGGAACATCTGTAACGGTTCCCGTTACAATTAGCCCTAGTTATTATGTTCCCCAAACGAAGTTGGGGAACATATTGTTTTTACTCTGTTTCTTATTATTATTATTATTATTATTTTTCTTCTTCTTCCTGGAACTTTTTTGTCCGGGAATGATCTTGTAAACTGTTCGTCCGATGTAGGTAAAACCTTTTTAGGGTTAGTAGACATGTTATGTAGATTTGCGGAATCAAGGTCATTTTGCGCGCACGTGCTTGCAAGAGCGTGCACGTGCAACACGTGAAATGACCAATATAGTAGATATAGCCACAACTGTTCTATTTTTAGATGAAATGCTTTGAAACTCATAATGTGAGGATATATTAGTAGTATAGACATGACGACATGGTGAAAATAGCAAGATCTCACGCGCATGCACGTGCACTTCGCTCTGATTGGCTGCAACTAAAGTCTCAATATCTTTCTTGTTGTTTGACGAAATCCTTTGAAATTTTGAACATAGCCATGCATTAGGATATCCTACAACATGAAATAAAGCAATTATCATGAAAACACGTGCATGCACGTGCGCTGCAATCTGATTGGCTGAAACTTTAAACAGCTATAACTCCCTTGGTTTTCAACCAAACAGAATGGGATTTGGAACAAAGATAGATATAATGGACTTCTACAAGTAGGTATGGTCACCATGCACATGCATACACATGCGTGTACATGTGCTGCAATCTGATTGGCTGAAAGTTTAAACAGCTATAACTCCCTTAGTTTTCACCCAAACGGGGTGGAATTTAGAACATAGATAGATGTAATGGACTTCTACAAGAAGGTATGGTCACCATGCTCATGTATACACGTGCGTGCACGTGAAATGAGTAAAATCAAACATACACTTGTATGAGCGTATTTTTTAAATAATTTTGGATTAAATACTTTAATATTCAGTGTATTAAAAATATAGATTGTGTAGACAAGATGATATGGTCATGACGCAAATGCATTCACATGTGCACGCGTGCAATGCTAAAGTTTAAATGATTTTTGTACACTTCTTTGTAAATGTTGTTAAAATCTCAGATGCATAGAGTTTGTCTTATTTAATGAAGCTTACAGGGAATATGGCCCCAAAAGGTAGTTGGGGAGCGTTTGGGGAACATCTGTAACGGTCCCCGTTACAATTAGCACTAGTTATTATTATTATTCTTTTTTCTTCTTATTTCTTCTCCGGTACTTTTTTGTCCGCGAGTGTTCTCAGAAACTGTTCACCAAACTAAGTTAAAACCTTTTTAGGGTTAATAGGTGTGTTGTGTAGATGTGCCGAACGAAGGTCATTTTGCGCGCATACGCATGCACGTGCGGGCGCGTGATATGAGTGAAATGACTGATATAATTAATATTGCCGTAACTTTTACATTTTTTGATGAAATGCTTTGAAACTCATTACATAAAGATATATTAATAGTGTTAATATCGTGACACTGTCAAATTAGCACGAACTCACGCGCATGCACGTGCGCTTCGCTCTGATTGGCTGAAACAAAATTCTTAATTTCTTTTTTGTTTTTTGACGAAATGCTTTGAAATTTAAAACATAGCCATGCATTAGGATATTCTACAATATGATATAGAAAAATTTTCATGAAATCACGCGCATGCACGTGTGCTGCAATCTGATTGGCTGAAACTTTAAATGGCTATATCTCCTTTGTTTTTTGACAAAAAACTTTGAAATTCAAAACAAGGTCATGCATTAGGATATCCTACAATATGATATAAAGAAATTTTCATGAAATCACACGATTCCACGTGCGCTGCAATCTGATTGGCTGAAACTTTAAATGGCTATATCTCCTTTGTTTTTTGACGAAATGGTTTGAAATTTAAAACATAGGCGTGCGTTAAGATATCCTACAATACGGCATAGAAAAAATTACATGAAATCACACGATTGCAAGTGTGCTGCAATCTGATTGGCTAAAACTTTAAATGGCGATATCTCCTTTTTTTTTTTTGACGAAAAGGTTTGAAATTTAAAACATAGTCATGCATTAGGATATCCTACAATATGATATAGAAAATTTTCATGAAATCAAACGATTGCACATGCGCTGCAATCTGATTGGCTTAAACTTTAAATAGCTATAACTCCCTTGGTTTTCATCCAAACAGGATGGGATTTAAAAGATAGATATAAGAACACCTGCACAAGCACGCAGTTTGTCTTTTTTAATGAAGCTTACAGGGAATATGGCATCAAAAGGTAGTTGGGGAGCGTTTGGGGAACATCTGTAATGGTCTCCGTTACAATTAGCACTAGTTATGTTCCCCAAACGAAGTTGGGGAACATATTGTTTTTACTCTGTTTCTTATTATTATTATTTTTCTTCTTCTTCTTCTTCTTCTTCCTGGGTACTTTTTTGTCCGGGAATGATCTCGTAAACTATACATCCGACTAAGGTGAAATGTTTTTAGGGTCAGTAGACATGTTATATAGATTTGCGGAACGAAGGTCATTTTGCGCGCACGTGCTTGCAAGAGCGTGCACGTGCAACATGTGAAATGACCAATTTAATTGATATAGGCGTAACTTTTTAAATTTTTAATGAAATGCTTTGAAACTTATAACATAAGGATATATTAGTAGCATAGACAATATGACATGGTCAAAATAGCAAGATCTCACGCGCGTGCACGTGCACTTTGCTCTGATTGGCTGAAACTAAAGTCTCAATATCTTTCTTGTTTTTTGACGAAATCCTTTGAAATTTTGAAAATAGCCATGCATTAGAATATCCTACAACATGATATATAGCAATTATCATGAAAACACGTGCATGCACGTGCGCTGCAATCTGATTGGCTTAAACTTTAGATAGCTTTAACTCCTTTGATTTTCAACCAAACAGGATGGGATTTGGAACATAGATAGATATACTGGTCTACTACAAGAAACTATGGTCACCATGCACATGCATACACGTGCATGTACGTGCGCTGCAATCTGATTGGCTGAAACTTTAAACAGCTATAACTCTCTTGGTTTTCGACCAAACGGATTGGGATTTAGAACATAGATAGATGTAACGGACATCTACAAGAAGGTATGGTCACCATGCTCATGTATGCACGTGCGTGCACGTAAAATGGGTAAAATAAAAAATACACTTGAATGAGCGTTTTTTTATACTTTTGGATTAAATACTTTAATACATGTATTTAGTATATCAAAATATATAGATTGTGTAGACAAGATGATATGGTCATTACGCACATGCATTCACATGCGCACGCATGCAATGGTAAAATTTGAATGAACTTGGCGTTGTTAAAGTCAAAAATGCATAGATTTTGTCCTATTTAATGAAGCTTACAGGGAATATGGCACCAAAAGGAAGTTGGGGAGCGTTTGGGGAACATCTGTAACGGTCCCCGTTACAATTAGCACTAGTTATTATTATTAAGGTCTTCCGTTTCCAACGGAAGACCTTCTACTGATTCTGATGGTAAAGATTATTATTCTTTTTTTTTCTTCTACTTCCTAGACCGCAACTTTGAGGCCTCATATCTCATTCATTTCTCAACGGATTTCGCTCAATTTTTCAGAGGTTATAGACGTTTATAAACTCTACCAGAATGCTGACTAAAATTTCAAAAATTCACTTCCGGTTTTGAGTTATTTCCCTTTCAACGAAAATTTATAGGCTTTCGTTTCCGGATAAAGGCTCAGAGACCACAAAAGCTGGAGCAGAATTTTTACTGATTTTAGGTAACAGAAGGATTGAAGTTGTGCACATCCGTTTTTGTTTTTCGATTTCTGTATTCACAATGGCGCTATATAGGGGTCAAAAATTAGAACGCCTAAAGGAGCGAAAATTTACACATATTTTCCTTTATATCTTAAAAACTAAAAATATTTTGTTAAGACATAATGAACAAAAGTTGTGCATAATTGCAAGGGCTTTCATATAATAATATTCAAAAGGGGTTGGCCCCTATAATTAGGGATCAAGGGACCTTGAAAGTTTTTGCTTTATAACTCAAAAACGGTAAATATTTCGAAATGACTATCGATTATAAAGTTGTGCTTTAACATCTTACTGATCTCATGAAATTGTAATTGTGTTCGAGTCTTGTTTTAAATGAGCTGGTGCATGACCTATATATGCACAGGTAATTATTTTCACTCAGCACGTAAACGAGAGCTCCTCATGCGTGTAACCAAAGCAAGCTTACTATCAATAATAAGCATGGCTACATTGGAAGCTAATTTTCTTCAGAATAAAGTTCTTGAAGTGTTTGTGCTTTTTTTCTTACAAATTATCATGTTTATTCACTGACAACTTTTCCCTTTTATTTCATTTTTTTAAAAATCGTATAAACGAAGTATATTTAAAAGGGAAGAAAATATCATCTCTTCTTCTTATCACATAAAAGCAAACAATATAGTGAGAAAATAAAACATAACTAAAAAGCACATATACTATTCACAGCCATTAAGTGCACGGCTTTCACCTTGTTTGTTTACAATTATATAACGCGCCTCCCTCGATAGCGGCGGGGCAAAGCCGGTCACCGGGAATCAATCGGCGTGTGATCTAGCGACCCACAGTCATACACAACAAAAAAAACCACCACAGAATGGTTAAATTAATTCTTGATAAAATTGTTCCTTCTTATACTATCTCTTTCCCATGAAAATATTTTGTTCGAGTTTTACGTATGGTAGGAAGGAAAGCTAGATCCGTATTAACCGTAAACAAGGTTCCGTTCTCATTTTGATATTGAAGAACTCTTCATGCATATAATTGAAATAAACTTGCCGTAAGTATTAAATATTTTACCACGCTGTATCCTATCTCTTTTTTAAATTAGCTTTTAAACGTGTTCTTTGTTTCCCGTTCAGAGTATTCGATGGTATCTTTTTCCTTTTATTAATAAAGATCTTTCCAAGAGAAAGAGTTATAGAAAAAAGTACGAGTATCTTTTATTCGGTTAAATATGAACATAAACAATATGAACGGAAACAATATACGCCCGGATTTCATAAAAAAAAACTTTTAAGAGTCAAATAATACAATTATTTACTACGCGATTCTCATATTCACCTGGAACCAAGATTCTTTTTTTAAAGTGTGTTTACCATTACGTAATATATCTTTCGATTACACGCTGCCGAGAAATTCTAAAGCGACACGTACACCGCGTTGAACCATTGACCCCGCAGTCATAGGGAAATAATTGGTATATACAAACCATTCTACAACAGTAAGAAAATATTATTTTCTCTAGGTAAATTAAATCTTTCAAAAATATCTTAAAATTGTTAGGTTTGACTTTAGTACAAAACGCTGGGGCATTTATTTTACATGTACAGTAATCAGTCTTCAATTCTTAAATATTCGTTAGATCCATGTGTAATTTGACGATTTATAGCGCAAGTACTGGCGATCTGCAGTTACTTTACTTCAACCAATATTTATTAATATGCACAAGCTTTGCTCTTTTCACACACAACTAAATCCGTTTTCAACACAAGTTTTCCGAAACACATTTTCTTTTATCACAGATATTAACCATGGCTATACCAATTTTAAACTTTTAAAGAGAATCTTCCGAATCGTAAGGATAGAATTATACTCAATAAAATGGACTAAACATCGATAAGTAACACCGACACGTGTAAACTTCATAAGTTTCTTCTGTGCTGCACACTGTTTATTAATTTATATTACAGGTTTTATAGTAAAGTTCAAGAAATAATGATTTTAAAGCAATGAACTTAATTTGTTTTATAATTTATTCAAAACCCGTATAAATGATAAGTATAGTGTGCTAACATTGTAATTTTGTTCCGTGATTAAATATCAGTAGCAGGTTATACAATGTACATTCAAGTAGTAATAAACCCGCATATGTCCAGAATCGAAAATTTTAGAACTTATATACCGGGGTAACAATGTTATCTGAATATTACAAACTTATCATGTAATTAAACGCTTTTACAAACAAAATTACTGTTAAAATCATAACCGGCACCAAAGTCAAACCATTTGTATCGTTTACCATATATAATTCAGTATTTTCTTTAGAATGATGAACTTATATCTAGCGCAAATTACTTTCCTTGGTTTAAAAAATACGCGAACGAGAGAAAACGAGTGAGAGGCATTTTATTCAAGTACATTCAAGTTTTTACCAGCGAGTCGCTGTATAAGACTTAGTATTGTCTAATTTTTTTATTCTATTAAACATAATCTCCCTTTCCTATTTAAATTTAATCTATTTGATGATTTTATTCAACTTCAAGCACAATATCATTATGTAGTACTAAAATTAAGTCCATGCACGGATGTCATTGTACATCAGAAATTTTCTTTAATCCTTTATCCATGCATTCCTCCTTCAAGGAAAATAATTATGAATAAATTGATTGAATAACGTGTATAAAACCATGTGGTTTCGGTTTGTCAACGTGTTTTAGATATGATCAGCAAATCACAACTCCTCGGGTCTTCCTATCGTGTGACCGGTCGGCAGGGGATGCTCACTCCTAAATGGCACCTGATCCCACCTCTGATGTTTCAGAGGTCCGTGTTTGCTCTGCTCTTATTTTGTATATATATTGTTTAATGGACGTTGAGATTGAATACTGTTCGTTATCTCCATATCCTTCATCTAACAGAATAATAACCTCGAATGTATTACGTATACATCATGACATCCCCATGCTCCTCACCCACTTTACCCAAACTTTGAAATAAATGAGGAAAGATTTTACTTGTGGACTTTTGAGTTTAATTTTATTGAAAGTAAAGCTATTACCCTAAAATACGTATTATGGAAAGGACTTTCAACCCCCTCTATCTTTCATAAATAGAATCTCCATGTTGTTTGAATATTAATATCCGGTAATGTTTTAAAATACCTCAATGTTGTTTTTCTGACCTGTGACAAAATGGTGCGAGATAATGCAAATTTCAAACATCTTCATCGGCCAATGACAGAAAAGTTGTATAATTCCTGTCAGGGATATGAACTTCTAATCACTAAAAGGTGTTGTCTTGACACAGAGCCAAGGTTATTCTGTTGAGATCAATGTCACTGACAGAATAAATATTTTCTTTACTACGCTATGAATTAGTAAATGAAAATCATTGGAGGCTCTTACTTGAAACATACATTACTTATAATTGGAGGTTTTGTCATGACCCTGATCAAATGTCTTTCTGGCAAATCAAGGTCACTGACATAGAAAAAAATGTTCAAGCATAACTTTATAATTAAAATTTACTGGAGGCTCATGCTGGGAAGAAATGTTGTTGACATAAGAAAGTGCAGTGACCTTGACCCAAGGTCTGTACTTCCTGTCCACAGCTCTAACGGAAGACCTACTCGTTGCTTTGCAACGAGCTCGGCTCTAGTTATTATTATTTTTTTTCTTATTTGTTCTCCGGTACTTTTTTGTCCGCGAGTGTTCTCAGAAACTGTTCACCCAACTGACCTAAAACCTTTTTAGGGTTAATAGGTGTGTAGTGTAGGTGTGCGGAACGAAGGTCATTTTGCGCGCATACGCCTGCACGTGCGTGCGCGTGAAATGAGTGAATTGACTGATATACTTATTATAGCTATAACTTTTATATTTTTTTATGAAATGCTTTGAAACTCATTACATAAGGATATATTAATAGTGTTAATAATATGACACTGTCAAATTAGCACGAACTCACGCGCATGCACGTGCGCCTTCCTCTGATTGGCTGAAACAAAAATCTCAATATCTCTTTTGTTTTCCGACGAAATGCTTTGAAATTTTTAACATTGTCATGAATTAGGATATCCTACAACATGATATGGAAAAAATTTCATGAAATCACGCGCATGCACGTGCGCTGCAATCTGATTGGCTGAAACTTTAAATGGCTATATCTCCTTTGTTTTTTGACGAAATGCTTTGAAATTAAAAACATAGTCATGCATTAGGATATCCTGCAATATGATATACAAAAAATTTCAAGAAATCACGCGCATGCACGTGTGCTGCAATCTGATTGGCTGAAACTTTAAATGGCTATATCTCCTTTGATTTTTGATGAAATGCTTTGAAATTTAAAACATAGTCATGCATTAGGATATTCTACAATGTGATTTAGAAAAAAAATTCTTGAAATCACGTGGATGCACGTGTGCTGCAATCTAATTGGCTGAAACTTGAAATGGCTATAATTCTTTTGGCTTTCAACCAAACAGGATGGGATTTAGAACATAGATAGATATAAGAGCCTCTAACAAGAAGGTATGGTCATCATGCACGTGCACGCACGTGCGTGCATTTGGAACGAGTGAAATTAAAAATACACTTGAATGAGTGAGTTTTAATAGTTTTGGACTAAATGCTTTAATATAAAGTATATTTAAATATATAGAAAGTGTAGACAAGATTATATGATCATTATGCACGTGCATTCACATGGGCAGTGCACGCGTGCAATGTTAAAATTTGAATATAATTGGTATCCTTTTGGGAAAACGTTGTTAAAGTCAAAAATGCACAGATGTTGTCTTATTTAATAAGGCTTACAGGGAATATGGCACCAAAAGGGAGTTGGGGAGCGTTTGGAGAACATCTGTAACGGTTCCCGTTACAATTAGCACTAGTTAAGTGTATAGTTATGATGAACAACGTTGCCTCTTTCAAAATTGCTAATGTCATGGCCTTCGCTTTGAAACATAAACTAGAGGCAATTTTTAGAAAGTTGTTGCACGATGCTTACAGGTGACCTATCAGACTTATTGACATCTTGTTGTATATGCAGTGAAATCTACTGATCTCATGAAAAGTCTATATGGTATTTTAAAATGGACATTCCCGTTCAGAAAAAAAAAACATGTATATTTTATCACAAAAAAAAATGTTTAAATTAATAACAAATAACCGCGTGTTTAAAAATCAAGTTTGATAAAGTTTTACATAATTTGAAAAATTTTATTGAAAATAAATTATTATGAATTATTTGATAATTATGCTACAAAAGTAATGGCTCTATATAATGACGTTACTTTACATATGAACAACAAGAAAGGAGTTACATGTATTACCTCCTGTGGTACATTATGCACCAATTATACTTTTTTTTATTAACTTGCAAAGTATAAACAGCTATAAAAGGTTTTGATTATCTTAAGAGTACATCTTAGAAAAGTACATTTTGAAAATGCATACTCATGTATTTGACTTTGAAACTCATTCTTTCAGTTTGTTCGAATAATATATAAATTGACAGAAGATATAAATCATGTTTCATGATACAAAAGACTGACATATCTTAAAATATATTTTCTATTTTTAGGAATTTTGAATATCATGTTTTTTTTCAAAAATATTTATGCAATACATGATAATTTTGCTACCCGTTACATCGAATGTACGTGTAAAAGAACATAAATAAAAGAACAATCTATTATTCCGTTTAAAATTAATGCAAATTTTCTCCATGAAATCATCATTTGATATAAAAATGACATCCATTTAGACAAAGTATACTGCGATTTTAAAACTTTAATAATTTATAATTCTACTGAGGGATCATTTTTAGCTCACATAACTGCATAATCATTTATTTCCTATCTAGCTTGTAACACGACCTTTGATTGGCTACAAAGTCGGGTGTAAATATCCGTGCACCCGACTTGAGCCGGATGTAAATAAAACGTGACGTCACAATGCATGCATTCTCTATGATAAAAGCCAAATAACATGACGTCACGATACATTGTAGTACGTAGTTATCTAATCGATAGATTGAGACACACTCTGATGTTTACAAAGCATTTTTATGGGTACAAAGGAAATAAATTCGTTATCCAGGTCCAATCAAGGGTGTACGGGGATTTACCCCGGGTTGTATTCCATACACCCTTCGGCCTTCGGCCTCAGGGTGTATGGAATAAAACCCGGGGTAAATACCCGTACACCCTTGATTGGACCTGGATAACTAATAATATCTATTTGAGCTGAGTTGCTTTTAAACTGTTACCAAAATTCTAATCGGTAATGGGACTGAATCACTTTAAATAAAGGTCAGATTACTAAGAAATTAATTGTCAATTTTACCATATCCTTTCACTGATCATAGGAACTTATTTATTGCAGATGTAGATGGTGCAAGCTATGAAACTACTGAACATGCTGAAAGTTCTTCATCTAAATAGGAAGTTGAGTAGCCTATCACTGTGGCTTCTTTTTCCACGAAGTATGAAGGCCACCCAAAAATAAAGGAAGCTTTAGAAACTTTTAAATGATACATATGGTAATAACGAACTGTATTCAAGATCAAAGTCCATAAAAGAATACAAAATAGGAGCAGAGAAAACACGGACACTACTAACATCACAGGTGGCGGGGTGCCGTGGAGGAGTGAGCATCCCCTGCCGACCGGTCACATCATTCTTCTATTTGGATATGAGAAAGACGATTGATTGTACATTGTTTAATGTTCCTCTCGAGAATTTTTCACTTAAATGGAGACGTCACCGTATGATGTGAAAGGCTTCAAATTTATACCTATACTCGGCACTCAGGGCCTTTGAGCAGGGAGGGTTCTTTATCGTGCCAGCGCCTACCGTGACACGCGACCTACGTTTTTTAAGGTCATATCCCAAAGACCCGTGACTTTCACTTCTAGTGCCGAGCGCTTGGTTAGAAACAGTCACTACCTATGTTAACGTCTTAGTTTTGACGCGGCGCCGCGAACGAGAATCGAACCCGGGCCTCCCGATCTGAGAAAGACGAAGAATTGGCACTTGAAGCAGAATGAGCTTAGTTTAAGTATCACCTTGGAAAAAAAATCCAAATTGTAAAATTTCAAGAGCATTACACCAACAAAAAACTGTCTCCATTTTTTTTCTTTAGCTCTGAGCTCCATTTGAACCATCCTTCCCTCTGTTGACGAAGCTAGTTTAAATCATTTTTTCGATGCCAGTCAATAGCAATGCTTGACCACGGAGAGGTGACAGTACACTTAAGCGTATTAAAAATACGTTAATGAAACGATTATCTAGCAAAATGTTGATGCATGAGACAATTGTGCATGTAAGCATTAACAGTTCAGAGACAGTTTCTGAGGACTCAACATCATTAATGAAAGAAGCAGTGGAAACATGGTCAAGAGAGGCGGAACTTTCTCCGATAAGGTCAGATGGAAAATTGCAATGAAAACAAAACAGTTTAACCTGAGCATGATGATGAAAAACAAGATGTCTCAACTCAAGCCAATTTTGAGTCAGATGAGATTAAGATTCCTAAGCATTAGTTTTGTCCATATTGCACACATCTCTTGTCTCCTGATGTGTTTGCAGAGGCAATCAAGAAAAAATCTTTAAATTCTAACGACCAATAAACCCAGGTCTCAAGGAACACATGATAACTGGTGGCTTTATTTACACAAACAGTTTTCTAATGACAATGTTATTTTAGCGCTCTCGAGCGAAGGCAACTACGTAAGTGCACATTTTTTTCGAAAAAGCGAAAAGAGGTCTCACATTCTTTTTGAAAAGCTGATCAGCTTCATGGCCGGGTAGTGTTGGAAAACTACTGTGGATAGACTGCAGGATTACAATTCTGTTTTTTCATTGCTAGCGCTCTCAAATGCTAGCAACTACGATAGTCTGCATTTCTGGCATACTCATAATCGACTTAAGGGTCGGGCATTCTGGAAAAACTACAGTAGATAGACGTTTTCATAAAAGCGAACGGCGCTAAGCGACGCACGACACTGTGGAGCTCTTAATGAGCAAAGAGAAAATTTCATTTTTGCACATTGATCCAAACGATTGTTTTCCGCAGTAACTTCTGAACCCACAATGCATTTCTTGTTACAACTGCGACATGTATACGACGTCATATGATGTTAGAGTGTAGACGCACTAAATGTCAAGTGCGGTTTGGCGAGCCCGATCTTTATTTAAATGAAAACTAATTGAGTATCTGCGCTCGCCCAAACGGTCACACCGTCAACATGAATTTCGTCTTGTCCACAAAAACAGATATGATATGAATTTACCCTGTTTTTTCCTGTCTGATATGCGCGATACATTGACACAATAACAGTCTAGATGCTATTTCTAAGTTGTTTTTAGCTGGGCTTATTGCTCAAAGAGCAATTGCCAGCTCATGTCAGCCTGCTCGAAGCAGGAAGTCCACCCCTTAGTCGCCAAATTGAATATGCGTGTAAAAAAAACCCTCTGAACCGCTTTTGAGATATTTACAAACGATAAATAAAGCAAATAACATAAAACGAAGTTTTATGACTTTGAAAACTTCAGTCCTAAGTCAAACTACATAGTTCATCTGCGTATGGTTTTTTGATGTTCAATGTTCCTCGCGTTATCGTAACGAAGAAAAGCAGGAGAGAGAACCAGACTGACATGTTTGTTTACAGACAGCGGTGTCAGGTAAACTCTGATCTTGATAAATTCGGACCGTAGTATTAGGACCCATTTACTAAATTTCTTTAACATTTATATTGATATTTTAAAATAATTTTGTCTGTATAGACTTTCACATTTACAAAAGTTATTCCCGTTTGCTAGGTCAACCGGCGTAAGGCACCGTTTTCCCTCTATAACCTTACCAACTTTATGGGTCAGTAACTCAGAAATAAAATCTGTATGGATATGTTCATTATGTTTTTAATGATGCCTCATACTCTGGCAATACCGGTACAGATGGAAATTGTCCCATAACGTTTGCAGATTAAAGAAAATATTTACAGTTACATGTAATTTTTAATGGACAAAGTGGGAAAATGAGCATTACGCCGAGAACGGGGGATAAGTCTTCGGAATCTGTTAATAAGCAATATAAATGTATGATTCATGAACAATATTCTACTCTGTAAATGAACCCGGCTTACTGCATTCCTTAGTATTTTGATTAATGTTAATTTGTATAACAAACATATGAAATACATAAGACTTCGGTCATATACCTCCTTACAGATTTACCACTCTCCTGGATATTTTCAACAAGCTCGGGAGAAAACAAAAATCAAGTCAATATTGAAAAGCTTAAATATTGTTACCTAGCAGCTATCCCTAAAATGAAGGGCTTGGGCTCTAAAAATGGCACGCGGTCAGGTAGGACAGGTAGTCTACCCAGTGGCCATTAACATGTTATATATTCTTTTTCGCTTTTAAAAGATATACTTGTTGCATGCCATTCTCATTGACATACAATAACATTTCCTCACCAATATTTTACGACCATTGGATGCAGTTTTAAAGAAAACACTGTAATAATTTTAAGAAAGTAATAATTATACCCTCCGATTGAAAAGTGGGAGGGTATACTGTAACCGGTATGTCCGTCCGTCCGTCTGTTACGCTTTGGGGTACCCATCTCTTTTCCGCAACTCCTCTTAAATCACTGTGTGAAATTTAATGAAACGTTCACAGAATCTCTATTACATATTGCCATTGTGCACCTCCTATTTTATTTTTTGATCTGACAAATATCTTGAGTTTCTCAGTCACCGCAAAACATGCCCTTATAATCATATGGGAGGCGGGGGGTATCATTCAGTGAGCTCAGTGCTCACAGTACCTCTAGTTAAAATTAATATTCTTTGCACGCCCTCTCTTTGTAAAGGAAAACTAAAATAAAAGTTTCAATTAGAAGCATTTTATGCCAAGATAAGGTTTAATGAATCACTTGATGTGTTCGTTACGTGTATTGCACAAAAGACAGAATTTAGTACTTATGTTTCCTACTTTAAACTCAATGAAGTAAGCAAATCAACATCTAATAACTGCCGGAGTATATAAGGAAGAGATGCATGTTCACTTAGTCCTCGATAGTGTATGTGAGAAAGGTTTTTTTCCGATTTACTTTGAATCCTGTAAAGGTATGTTTGCTTTTTTTTTAGTACAATTTGCAAATTGATAATCGAAAATTAAGAAAACATCATATAAAATAAAGGAATGATAAATAAATTTTTAAAATATTTTTTTGGAAAAGTATATCAGTATTAAAAGTAAAAAAAATAAATACAAAAGTTGAGATAATACTTCTGAGGAGATCTCTCTATTGCCCCACGCGGAAGATATATTTATTTAGCACTGATCTTAACATGTTACTTCATTTCCAGGAAGAAAACAAGATGTTCCTTAAACTATCAACCATCATTCTATCAATATGTTCTGATCTCCTAATCTTCTCTAAAGGTAACTAAAGGTTTTTTTTTTTCAAGAAATTACATGACTCTAAATTCTCAAAAACGAAATCATAATGAAATATAAATTTTATACTTTGTTTATCTGTTTGTTTAAGGTTTTTCTTTTGATACATGTTTTATTGACTAAACCGCTACTTTTTTCTTCAGGGAAGCTGGGGGTCAACAAATTAACCATCATATACAACTTCTTTTTACAGAAATGATATCCTAAGCTGTCAAATATAATTTGTCAAAGAAAAATTTCATACATTTAAGTTTTAAAATTTGATCATTCCTGTTTCCCTTTATATGAAGCTCTTCTTCTAACGGAGATAAATATAGTTAAAAATGGCCATAACCATCAGTCCTTTGGTTCCTATTTTAGGGTCCATTGCTATCGACTGTTCAGATGCCGAGCTACAGAGCTGTCACCGGGACCACTATCCGTTTGAAGAGGATAATTACAAAGGGATGAAACATTATATCTGCAGGTATTGTGCTTACTTCAAGTACTGAACAAAAAAACCCACACATATTCATTGGTTCAAATATTCGTGGATTTTTCATCGCTTTAAACTTGGTATTTCTGAAAACAGACAGAGATATAAACAAGATCACTTCACCGAGCGATTCGGTCGTACTATGACCTCTGACCCCCAAATATTGAACAAATTTTCTCTTCAATAGGTTCATATAAGAAAGAATAATGCATATGTAAATATTGAGGAATAGACCCTTTTCAGATGATATGTTTTGCCTATGAGTTATTCCCCTTAGCCGCCATATTGTAGGGCAACATTACCAGATCCCTTCATTATTCAACCAAGTTCAATTTGTTATACTGGCCACTGAGGTAAAGGTAACACTATTTTCTTATGATTATACGTTTGTTAGAGCCTCTTTAAATTTATAATTTTAAGATTGTAAATATTTTTCCCCATATATTTCTTGCATGCATGTTTAAAATAGGTTGCTCAAAGAGGTAAATTCACTACTTTGCCGTACAGGATGGTGGCTAAGGGGAATACGCAAAATATGTCATAGGAAAAGGGTAGTTACGTATATAAAAAGGAAGAAAAATTGCATGTCGTGGTGGACATAAATTTGTTGGCTCTTCTTATCACGAAGAACGAAAATCTAGTCAAGTCTCACGACAATTAGTGATTTCACAGTATTTAGGCAACATCAGAAGAGGCTTTCACAATTGAAAATTACTCAGTGAAAGGCAGTTGTCGTCTTTTGGTACATATAGTCGATAAAATATATTATTGTGTATTGTAAATAAAAAAACAAAGGACAGTTGAGTTACAAACTAATACTCTACTCCTTCAATATAAAACAAATGTGGCAAAATCGATGTTGTATGTTGGAAGACCAAAAACAAGTTTCCAATTAAAATTTTTAAAAAGAAGACGCTAAATGACATAATATTATAAAGGTTCTGTGAAGGTCTCATGGAATTTCCTTCTTTTGTATAGAAGTAGATACCCCAAAGCGTAATGTATAGATGTAGAGACGGACATTTCCATTAATAAATACTCCCTGCTTTTAATCGGAGGGGTATTGACACGTTTTTCCGTACTATTTAATGTTTGCTCTGGCTTTTACCACCACTTTTAAAAAGATACGGCCACACTGAAAGAAGACTCATAAATAAACTCTCACCACTGTATGCAATGCGGGTTTTATCACGCTAACTAAAATTAGAGGGAATTGACATGAGTGTAATAATTCTGAATCCTTGTGGGTTTTTTTTTCTTACAGTGGAACCAAGGAGGAATTGCAGTGTATACAATCAGTCAGTGATTACTGTAAAACTATTCACAGCGTCCCAGTCGTTATGATCAGCAAAATATTAACCACCACGCACCTGCTGGAGGAGCAACGAAAAAAGTGGGAATGTGGTAAGGAACATATAACTGTAAACTGTAAAACGCAAAGCTCTACTTTGTTTGATTATATGTTGTTTAATGTGCCTCTCAATAAATTTTTCACTCATATCGATACGCCACTACTTGTCGGTGTATACAAATAAGAATATAACATAAAAACAAAAACGGCTCCTTGGTTTTTCCTATGAAAAAAAAAATTAAATCTTTAAAGAATTCTTCTTTCTTTTGTTTTTGTTTTCGGCTTGTCAAATATATTTTCAAAGAAACTGACTGTGCATACCTTAAGAGTTTGTTGATTCTAATTCTGGATTTCACGATAACCTCGCTTATATGGTAAGAAGTGTCCACTGATTTGCCCGTGTGTGCCTCTGTGTCTATCTGTAACAATTTTATCAGCAAATAATTCTTGCAGATGCTTGAAAATTAAAGCTAACTATTTGTATTAAAACGCCGAATGTTTGGTTTTATATGTGTTTGTATCCGATGTCATCTTACTTGTTTATCTGTGCATCTAAGTCACTGTAAACCAACTTTTCTTCGCGACGACTTTATTTAGCGATTAACCAGGGGAATAACTAATTCGCGAATATTAATTTTCGCGATCAAGTCTTTTTTGAATCTGTGGTTTATAGACACTGAGACTTAAAGGACCGGTTTGCGGCGAGAAATATACCCGATGACAAATATTTCTCGCACGCGAATAAAGGTTGGTTTACAGTATCCTTTCACACGGCAAAGGAGTATCTCGGGAAACAGTTGGTCTGTTGTAAAGGAGTGAAATCAAATTCTTTCCCTCTATCCCAGTCAACAACTGTATACTATTTAACACCCAGATCATTATTGTATCAGATATCTATTTCAAATAACTACCTTGATCTTGATAAAAATGATCTTACTATGCTTAATGTCATGTTTAATTGCAGATAAAAGCGGAGGAGGTGGGCAGAAGACCAGTCTCATAGCGATTGCTGCAACATGCTTGTCTGCCTTGATATTTTATTATTAATACCAAACATTTTTTTTGGCATTAAACTAAGGTTAATAAAGCATATTAAAACAGAAATTATTTGAAAAGTTGTATCTTATTGTATCATTCCAAAGGTAATCTGCGTCACCATTGACTAAAAAGAAGGATATGGAGAAAACGAACAGTATTCAATTTCAAAGTCCATAAAACAATACAAAATAGGAGCAGAGCAAACACGGACCTCCGAAACATCAGAGGTGGGATCGGGTGCCATGGAGGAGTGAGCATCCAATGCTGACCGGTAACATCCGCCGTGTGCTCATTGTCATGATCGTGAAATAAGTAAACGGAAAAATCCGTCGTCAATTCAGTGTATAAATAATGGACTAACAATTGGTATGAAAAACATTCAGTCAGCATTTGACTCAATGATAAATTGTATTTGCTGACAAGGTCATTGTATCGACCTTAGAACTTACGATTGATTGATTGATTGTATACTGTTTAACGTCCCTCTCCAGAATATTTCACTGATATAGAACTTACGAAATGATGACTTTAAACGAGACTGCTGATATTCTTGTTTCATCAACTTGCTTGTCATTAATTTACCTCGTTTCAGAAATTTTTCATACGTAGAGCATGCCCTTACGTATCGAATCAACTGAGATATTTACACTCCGTATGTAGGTGATGAAGGTACATGTATACTGCTGCATAAGTAAGTGAAGTTGACGATAGAAAAGTTAAAATCATCACGTTTTTCATATAGCTTGGTTGTTAGTTTACCATTAACGTCTCTTTCAAGTAAAATATCCAAGTATGAAAGAGATGTGTCAGACTCTGTAGTATCTTTTATCTCAAGCTCTCATTGATATATCGTATCGACATAGGAAGGGAAATTATTATATTTTTAATTGACAATACGTCGTCGATATATCTGAAGGTCGAATTGAAGGCCACAGCATGTGTTTTCTTCTTTTCACGCATCAGATTTTGCATAAATTCTGCATCATATTAATACAAAAATAGGTCTGCTAATAACGGAGCGCAATTGGTTCCCATGTCTATTCCAATAGATTGTTGGAAGAGCTGGTCTCCAAAAACCACATAGATATTGTCAAATGCAAGTGGTCCCACCCCCCCGGGGGGGGGGGGCAAGGAAAACGATATTCTCAATTTTTATTCCCCCTTTACCCAATTATGCTTTATGCAAAAATTGGTTGGTTGAATCGGTTGAGAGGTTGCAGAGTAGAAGCTGAATATGTTCAAATGTTAACACACGACAACACGAAAACGGATAGCAATGAGTTACCAGAGTTTACTCGTGTGATCTAAAAATATGGAGATATTGATAACTTTTATTTCATTTTATAGATGCCTTATGATTACTGAAAAAGAATAACTACAGATATCTTTTTTAAAATAAAATTTTAATTTTAAAATCTCTAAATGTTTTTGAGTAGGATAAATTACATATACGTGTGAATTATATTCAGTGTGAAATATATTACATATCTAATTTTCGGGTGGGTGAAATAAAAACCAATAGCCTAATCAGTTCTCAATTTTTGAAGAATTACTCTTTCCACAGTACTTTATCAAAGTACATTGTAGTATATGTTTATCAGTATACATAAAAATAACAGTCATCTGGCTGATACGTAGAACGAATACAATTGAACCTCAGACTGAGCGGTGTCTGAAATTTTTCATAGAATTTGTTTGATTTCTTTCTTAAATAAAATACATCGTTAACAGCTATTTAACTAATCAACCAATTAGTTAATTACATTAGAGGACTTGCATATTCCAGCCTGCTTTGAACCAGTTAATGGTTCACTAAACACATTTCTAGGCCATTATGTGAATCCTCTTGTGGGTACGCGTGAAGACAACCTGAGAGATTTTACCATCAACTTCTTTGAAATCATGGAAGATAAAACCTTTGCCTAAAATTTGCAGCGTGTCACCCGCAGAAGGTGGCGTCTTCACATGAAGGAAAAATTCTCTAGAGGGACTATTAAACAATAATCAATCAATTTTTTTTTTTGAAGTTCAGAAGAAAGTAATTTATTTTTAAACTAATACATTATTCTAACGTTACCCCTGCGTGTGAAACAATTTCATTAAAATTCCATCTGTTCATCTATATTTTGCATATCTTCATTAAACAAAAAGAAAACAAAGCATACTATAATCATTTTCTCTTTAAATTTTGCAATATAAAATTACGACAGAACATGAATATCATAAGGCCTTATAGGCCAGGCTGTGATCCGCTCTAGGGTGGCATATTTTGCTGCTAAAAAGAAAAGAAAATAGGTTAATGATCATAGAGGATTATTTGTTTTTATTATTAACGATACTATTGTATTTTTAAAAAATCTTTTACATGAATTTTCAAGGCATGACTTTTTTTTTTAAACTATTGGCACATCATTTTTTAAGGCTTATTCTTTTTAAACAACCCACACAAATTGTTTCTTTAAAGCATTAGACAAAGCAATTTACAAAGCAAGAATATTTTTTTATTTATAGACATTCGAAAAAAAAAAAATTTGTAACGCTCATTTTGTTTGGAAGCATCCAATTTGAAAGCTGGATTATTATTTTTCCAAGAAAAAATAAAGCTATAAAACTTGGAAACTAAATTATTTCGTACGTTTTGCAGTGGTTCTCGTGTAACATCTTTGTAGCATTTCGATTAACTTCATTTGCATGATGGCTTCAGATGATTTGCTGATAATTCTTTTCGCATCAGCGACTCCAGGATTTGCTTTGCAAGCAGAGCGTACTTTGCTCACACAGTGAATATAACTTGCTGCCAAACTAAATATAAACTTTTCTTTCATATTAAATATTATATAATACACATTAACTTTGTTGAATATTATACACATTTTTTTAATAAAATACACATCGATTGTTGACAACGTGGCGAAGTGGTTAGAGATCCTGCTCTACAGCCGCGAAGTAAGGAGTTGATCCTTAAGTCGCGAGTTCCAATCTCACTGTGGGACGTGGAGACCATCCTTCAGATGAGACCGTATAAACCGAAGCGCCCAGTGTTACAATCAGTGCTGGCACGGAAAAGATCCCTCATTGTTCAGTAGATCCGTATGCCGAGTATACGATAGTTAAAGCTCTCCACTGGCAAGTGGTGGCGTCTCCATAAGAGTGAAAAGTTATTGTTAAACAGCATACAATAAATCAATATACATATCATTCTCTACACTAACTCTGGTTTCTTTCATCCTGGACTAAAATTCTGTCGTCAAGTTATTGAAGTGTATTGTATAGTTCATAAAAATATTTTTTCATGCGCAATTATTTAAATTTCTTTCCAATTTTTATTGAAGGAAACACTTTACTTTGTACACAGCCTAAAAACAGAAGAAATTACTTATTTTTGAATGAATGGTAATCTGTTCATCTGTTTTCACTACCATCGTTACTGTTGTGGGGTATTAAATATATACTTAATTGTATCCAAGACATATTTTCCTTTTGTCGGGGGTCCCAATCCGGTACGTGGAGACTGGTCCTTAGGACGACACCGTATAAACTGAGGTCCCATTACGCATTAATAATGAAAGATAAATATATTAAAACTTTAATTAAAGAAGGTCTCCTGGTTAGCACATGCAATATTCTTCTTCAGGGCCCTCAATAGTCCAATAACAAAATATACAGGTAAAAGTTAACATATATAATAGTATAAAAGGCTTTAGGAATTACAATTATAAAATTAGGAATTATGTCCATTTCTGATAAAAAGTACAAACAACTAACAATCACCAACATTGTAGATACAATATCACAATCTTATGGTGCACAGGTAATTTAGCGTCAGCTGATGATGCAATTTGTTTTTTACATTACATTTAAATGTTCATATAGATTGAGAGAGTCTGAAATGTCATGGAGGTTTATTCCGTAAATATGTAGACCTGAATACTGAAAAGCGGCCTTGAATAAGTTTGTAAGAAAGTTTAGTAATCGAAGATCATAATTAGTCTCAGATCGAAGCTTAAGGGACTCCGACCCTCAGCCAGGAAGGAAAACTCTTTAATTTATAATTTAATTTAAAAAGTCTTTAAATTTAGCTTGAAAATTAAATGTTTTCGCAATTTTCATTATACATTTTTGTATGCCTCTCAATGTGCTTCAAGGTTTCTTTGCAAAGCACCATAAATCACTTTTAATTTCATATCATGTTAATAAACATTGGTATCTAAAAATGCTTTTTCGGGATAAAAATTTCTACTTTTAATTAGACCTAGCTTTCCGAGAAGTTCAAAAAACCTTGAACCAGATTGAGAGGCATATAATGAAAATTGTTGCATGAAAAGATTTAATTTTCAAGCTACATTTAAAGACTTTTTGCATTAAATTATAAATTAAAGAGTTGTCCTTCCTGGCTGAGGGTCGGAGTCCCTTAAAGTTATAAGAAGCCGAGGAGTGAAATTCAAATATATTTCAAAGATATTCGGGAGTCATTCCACTAGAAATTCAGTAAAGTAATGTTCATGCGTCTTAAGGTATACCTTTACTCAGATGACTAAAAATTCCACTGATAAGGACGAAAAACCACCTATTGCACATTGTACACCTATGATTCTTGTGTTGAATTTCAATTTCAAATAACTAGGTCAATGGCCTCGTTTTCATGCTAGGGGCCCCTGAGTATTTCTCAGGAAATACCTCAATTTTTCACATTATGTCTATTTTTTCTTCACTCACAAAATATTACAAGAACAAAACTCTTTAAATAATGAAATATTATAGCAATGGAACAGAGTTGCTCCATATAAAGAAATGAGTAGAGTTTGGGCCATAAACGTGATAATTATTACAGTCCGAATTTCCTCTGTCATTTTTATATTTTTTCCCTATTTTTAATCAAATATTGCAAAAATCTGACTGATAAGAACTCTAAATTATTTATAGTCTCAGGTTACTTTTGTTACCCTCACTCTCATGGTTTTAATATTATATGGGGTCAATGATCAAATTATTGAGATATCTTGACTGCAGTGGTTTTTGTACATGTTTTTGAATTTCTTTATTTCTTAGCATTCATTTATTTGAAATAATTTCTAAGCTTGAATACATATAAAATTTGCAAAATGATGTCTTAAAATACATGTAACCTTTACTTTGTGAATAATATTGCAAGAAATAAAAATTTTGACAAAAATGAAAAATCAAAAATTTAGTCCGAATTTCCTCTGCATAGCCATAGATTGAGTTTTGTTCCTATATATTTTCTTCAAGTACTTACATATTAAATTTTTAAATTGATACTGAGATAAAACTTAGTTATTTTATCCATTTAGAACAATTTTTGATTTTATATATTATACTTTATAAAATTTCCTCTCTGATTTGTGAAACCTGAGTAAACGTCATCCTTAAACAGTAGTTTGGAAGATTAATCGTATATATTGTTTACCGTCACTCTAAAAGAATTGTTCACTAATATGAAGACGCCACCACTTGCAGGTGGAGCTGCTAATTTTGTCCTATACGCGGCACTATTGACAGGGAGGGATCTTTTTCTTGCCAGCACCTAATACGACACGGGACCTCGGTTTATACGGTCTCATACGAAGGACCGGTCTCCACGTACCACAGTGGAATTCGAATCCGCGACGTAAGGATCAACTCCTTTCTTCGCGACTCTACAGCAGATGCTCTAACCACTGTGTCATGCAGGCAACTCTGGTTTAGAAGAAGAATCGGACTTGTGTCAAGAATAAGCCGGGCTGCCCTTTTTAGCAGGATCCTAGGGTAATGTAGATCTTAAATTGGTGGAATTATGGCCCTTAGGTGTAGGGCGAGTTCACAGTAGGGAATTAAAAATTTACATAGAAATATATAGGAAAAAATCTTCTTCTCAAGAACCACTGGGCCAGAAAAGCTGAATCTTGAAATGTTGATGCATCCAGGGATAGTGTAGATTCTGAATTGTTCAAATCATGTAGATTTTAAGGTAGTTCTATACTCGGCACTAAATGGGCTCAATCTTTAAAAATCTGCTTTTATAAGATAGACATACATCCCAGCAATGGATAGACACAAGAAAAATTATATGTCAACATGTTCACTTTTCCGCTATAGCCTATCGGAGTATATACCCCGAAATGTAAAATACTGAAATTTTACCTATCCTAGATTTTGTTGTATATAAAGTAATTTAAGTCTAAATATTCAACTTTAATACCCAAAATAGAGTAGAAACTTGTTAGTAAACAATATAATATTGTTTTGCATGAATTATTATAAATAGATGCACTTTGTTAGGCTATTGTATCAAAATTTAATGTGAGAAAATATGCTTCCCAGAACAATCTCGGTCAATTAAAAAAAAAAATATGGACTCAAACTTCGTAAATTTGCATTATTGTTACTAAATTATATTTAAGAAAAATAATAAGCTTAAAAAATTATATGTTGACGCATTACTTTTCGTGGTATGAGCTCTACACATAAGGTACCCCCTATTTTCTTTCTTCCAGAAGTAATATATTGCCACATATTTCTGTAATACTGTTTATGTCTGAGTGTATACTTGTATTAACAAGGTTGTACATAATTTAAAACAATAATTATTCACACCCAAAACCAAATGTTCCTAAAATTTATCTTATTTTACTAAAAATAAAAATAAATAAAATATATAAATTAAACACACTTGTCCTTAAATTGGAGACGATGAAAATGAAAGTAATTCATTGATTCTCAGAAACTGGATGATTTTGCTACAGAAAGTAACGAAGTGTGCTGCAAGTGAATCAACTTTTGTCAAATACTTATTCAAAAGATAATTTTGCATTGGGATTCGTGGGTAAGCAGGTTGGGGGAGGGGGTATGCGTTTTATGCAATAATTATTATTCAAAGTAAAATTTTGTAATGTTTGATTAGTAAAATCCATAAATTGTCTAAGTCAAATCGTAGTCATTACTTTTCTTCCGAATTATCACTATTAGCTTCAACTTGGCCGCCGACAATAGTCTCCTCGATAGTTAGATACATGTTCTGGTGTAGCATGTCCATGGTCCGTGTTTTCGGCGCGGCATATAAAACATACATCATTCACAGAAATATCGTTTTATTACCTAATTATTTCTGTCAACCGAAAGTTGTTCCCAGCCTTCTCTTTTTAATTAATTTATCATTAAACTGTAGAATATGTGTTTGTTGACGCGACCGACTTCGAGCAAAATCGTTACCGGATATTTAACACGCTAAGTAAAAGTCAAACCAATATAGTTAAAAAATCTCATCTCGGAAAAAGGAAGCGCGGTTCCGGTTTTACTATTCGTAAATGACGTAGTGCAAGTATAGACCTACTTTAAATAAATTATGTTCATTATGACCCGTAAGGTAGGATTGGGTCACAATAGGTATTACAAAGAATCTGGTTAAGAACAGCATAGTAAATTTTTTTCCGGTGAGCGATGTGGCCCATTAGCCTCTATTTAGGTGCTGGAACGAAATGCATCCCTCACTGTCCAATGGTTCTAAATGCAGCACTACATCGGCAAGTTTCAGCGCTTACATTTGAGTGAAATATTTTGGAGAGAAACGTTAACCAATATACATATGTAAGAGATAATACTTACCTGCATGTTTCTATTCCTTTGTGTGCTAACCCATCGTCGCATTTTTGTTTTTCAGAAAGCGAACAACAATTTGCATCACATCCTGAATAATTACAAGAGATTTTGGTGGATTGCACGATATTGTACATTTGTAAACATTGTTCTTTTTTTCCCAACAAAAAAGGATCCTTCATAATTTCATTCTCTTTCTTACCAGTAAGGTAACTGATTAAAATCAAAGATGTCATAGATTTAAAGGTTGAAAACATCTGCATCTTCGTCTTCCTGCTGAAAATTGAGAAATATTAGGGAAAATCCGTGAAAAACATTCAATAATTTTTTAGATTCTTTATATTTATGAAATAAATTCACCTGTCACAGCAGTGTTGATCAGGGTTTTCTTTTTTAAAATGCTGATTGAATTTTAATTATAAACACGAATTTTATAAATTAAGGCATTGTGAGCAGAGAGCACAATAACCAACTAACCCCCTCCCCCCCCTCCCCACAAAAAAAAACATGGAGTAATTACATGCTTACTTTATCAGTGCATATCCGGCAATATGTTTATGAACACCCTGAGGCTCTTTTTATACCTGTACATAGCTGACATTGTTTGCATAATCTTCTATAACGTAAATTTAAAATAATTATCATTCCTGTAAACAAAAAGAAATAACAAACAAAGTCTACCTAATAAAATTTATTTCTATGAACCCGGTGAGCACACATTAAACCTTTTATCATATAAAATAAATATTTCATGAAACGTCGACTCTTTCTATTTGAAGTATTTCTCTGTAAACAAACGACTTTTAAAATAAAATCTTCTACATTGAATACTATCTGCATTTAAATGGCATCCTAAGTAGGAATGAATTGCTTTGAAATTACCGATTGATTTGTTTGCGGCGGTCGAGTCTGATCTTTTAATTTCAATGTACAAATAATAAAAAGAAATGCATCCCTTAACTGTTTAGTTATTTAAAATAAATATAAGAGATTTTCTCTGTCACGTTCAAAACTTTTTTGTAAAGTACAAGCTTGGTATAATTCAGATTCATACAGCTGACTCACAGATTCACCAGAAATTGACATTGGATTTTAAGAAAAAATGAACCCAAACATAACATTGCCTAGGGTAAAAATGTGCGAAAATTTCAAGTATCTGTAATAAGTTGTTACTTGGGAAAAGCGATCAAACATTTGAGACGGAAACATACGGACAGACAGAAAGAAACACACAGATAAAACTGGATACTGTTCTCCTTCGGAGCAGGGGCATGGTATAAAAACGAAAGAATTACTTCAAATCAGCTCAGTTCTCGGAAGCCTTCTGATAGTGAAAGAAACGTATCGCAGATTCTTGCCTCATTTGCATCGAAATGCTACTTTTTCGAATCATTAATTCCGTTTTGTTCTTTAAACAAACAAGGTCGTGTCTATAGTTGCGAAGTTTATCATTACGTCGTGGGTTCGAATTCCACTATGGGACGTAGAGACCGGTCATTCGGATGAGAACGTACAGACATAGGTCAAGTTTCGCAGTAGATGCTGACACGAAAAAGATCCCTACCTGCCTGCTAAATGGCCCTGAGTGCCGAGTAAAGGACAGTTTTACAGCCCTTCACCGGCAAGTGGTGGTGTCTCCACACAAATGAATAATTTTCGAAAAAGAATATAAACAATAAATCCTGGGTGTCGCCAGATTGCTAATTTTATATTATAGTGTTGTTGTTCAAGGGAGCTCTCTACAACTTCACAATATGACGTACTTCCGTTGAAACGCCATTTTGGTCCCAAATGATCTGATTCAAATTCATTTAACACCGATAAATCACTGAATACAACACAACATGAGATATTGTGGATGGAATGGAATGTACATTGTATCACATCAATTAATACAGTGTATTACCCAATACGTATTCTTTCTTTGAAAATGAATTGTTTGTCAATTTATTCAATTTCTAATTATTTAATTATTAAATAATATACTTACAAACGTATTAGAATAAGATTTTTAGGTGAGACAAAATGATATAAAAACATAGCTTGTCCATATGCTAATTCATCATTACAATACGCCATACACTCAGAAATTTATTTTTTCTTCAATAAACATATATGCTTTCCAGCAAAATATATCCCCCCCAAAATGCAAAGTTGATAAGACATATGTATCATCTTCCAATCGAATAAAGGATACTCTGTTCATGATTTGTATACACCCAAATGAATGGTCATACCCGGTGAAATTTAAACTGTTATTGAAATCACCAAAACGCTTGAACAGTAAGTGGAATTTTGCATGACCCAAACGTTTTATCAACATTGATTATCAGCTGTTTGTATGGAAAACGTGCAGGTTTTATACGAAGTGTGAATTTGGTTATAGAAATTTCTTTTATCCGCTTTTGGCCATTCACCATGTTTGCATGTCATGTTATATATAGCACTGGATAACACATGCAAGTTGGATAAAACGGTAAGTAAATCTACTTTTCTTAATACCATGACTTCACTTAATATTTGTCTTTGTCATTGACTGGAAACGTGATGGTTTTCGCTTAAACTCATTTAAAAAAAACAATACATGTACATTACGAACTTCTTTCAAAGTCTCCTCGCTTGACATTATTTTTTAATACTTCTGCAAGTTATACCAGAGTTTATTTGAAGTTTATGAAAAAAACATGTCACATTAAAATCTCCTAATCGAACACGCAAGTAATTTGTATTCACCTGTGGGGAGCCTCCATTTTTCACTGGGTTCATTTAACCCCGTTTTATACCTCAAATCACTGGACCTTTAAAAATATTGGTAAGCCTGTGCTTCAGTTTGGACACGGCAGTCCAGGTAGAAGGACGTTTTCAAAACTTCTCAAGATTTACATATTTGATTTGTATTATACACATGGCAGACTACTGAGGGTATTTCAACCCAATCCTTATTTAGAATTTATGGTATGGTCCTGCTTCTCTGAGGTGAGCCTTATTATGTTCCCCAAACAAAGTTGGGGAACATATTGTTTTTACTCTGTTTCTTATTATTATGTTCCCCAAACGAAGTTGGGGAACATATTGTTTTTACTCTGTTTCTTATTATTATTATTATTATTATTATGTTCCCCAAACGAAGTTTGGGAACATATTGTTTTTACTCTGTTTCTTATTATTATTATTATGTTCCCCAAACGAAGTTGGGGAACATATTGTTTTTACTCTGTTTCTTATTATTATTATTATTTTTCTTCTCGGGAAAATTTTGTCCGCGAATGATCTTGTAAAGTACACGTCCGATTAAGGGGAAACCTTTTTAGGGTAAGTAGGCATGTTATGTAGATTTGCGGAACGAAGGTCATTTTGCGCGCACGTGCTTGCAAGAGCGCGCACGTGCAACACGTGAAATGACCAATATACTTGAAATTGCCGTAACTTTTACATTTTTGGATGTAATGCTTTGATATTTAGAATATATAGACATATGATAAATGTAGATAAGATGACATTGTCAACATGCCATTTTGCGCGCACGTGCTTGCAAGAGCGCGCGCGTGCAACACGTGAAATGACCAATATAATGGATATAGCCGTAACTTTTCTATTTTTTGATGAAATCTTTTGAAATTTATAATGTAAGGATACATTAGTAGCGTAGACAAGATGACATGGTCAAGATAGCAAGATGTCACGCGCATGCACGTGCGCTTTGCTCTGATTGGCTGAAACAAAGGTCTCAATATCTTTCTTGTTTTCTGACGAAATCCTTTGAAATTTTGAACATAGCCATGCATTAGGATATCCTACAACATGATATATAGCAATTATCATTAAAAAAAGTGCATGCACGTGCGCTGCAATCTGATTGGCTAAAACTTTAAATAGCTATAACTCCTTGGTTTTCAACCAAACAGGATGTGATTTGGAACATAAATATATATAATGGACTTCTACAAGAAGGTATGGTCACCATGCACATGCATACACGTGCGTGTACGTGAGCTGCAATCTGATTGGCTGAAACTTTAAACAGCTATAACTCCCTTGGTTTTCAACCAAACAGGATGGGATTTGGAACATAAATATACATAATGGACTTCTAAAAGAAGTTATGGTCACCATGCACATGCATACACGTGCGTGTACGTGAGCTGCAATCTGATTGGCTGAAACTTTAAACAGCTATAACTCCCTTGGTTTTCAACCAAACAGGATGGGATTTGGAACATAGATATATATATGATGGACTTCTACAAGAAGGTATGGTCACCGTGCACATGCATACATGTGCATGTACGTGCGCTGCAATCTGATTGGCTTAAACTTTAAACAGCTATAACTCCCTTGGTTTACAACCAAACGGGTTGGGATTTAGAACATAGATAGATGTAATGGACTTCAACAAGAAAGTATGGTCACCATGCTCATGTATGCACGTGTGTGCACGTGAAAAGAGTAAAATAAAAAATACACTTGAATGAGCGTATCTTTTAATACTTTTGGATTAAATACTTTAATATTTAGTATATTAAAATATATATACATTGTGTAGACAAGATGATTTGGTCATTACGCTCATGCATTCACATGCGCACGCGTGCAATGATTAAATTTGAATGAACTTGGTATACTTCTGGTTAAACGTTGTTAAAGTGTCAAATGCATAGAGTTTGTCCTATGTAATGAAGCTTACATGGAATATGGCACCAAAAGGGAGTTGGGGAGCTTTTGGGGAACATCTGTAACGGTCCCCGTTACAATTAGCACTAGTTATTTTTTTTCTTATTTCTTCTCCGGTACTTTTTTTGTCCGCGAGTGTTCTCAGAAACTGTTCACCCAACTGAGCTAAAACCTTTTTAGGGTTAATAGGGGTGTAGTGTAGGTGTGCGGAACGAAGGTCATTTTGCGCTCATACGCATGCACGTGCGTGCGCGTGAAATGAGTGAATTGACTGATATATTTAATATGGATGTAACTTCTATATTTTTTGATGAAATGTTTTAAAACTCATTATATAAGGATATATATGATGTATAGATATGATGACATCGTCAAATTTGCATGAACTCACGCGCATGCACGTGCGCTTTGCTCTGATTGGCTGAAACAAAAATCTCAATATCTTTTTTGTTTTTCGATGAAATGCTTTGAAATTTATAACATAGTCTTACATTAGGATACCCTACAATATGATATATAAAAATTTTCGTGAAATCACGTGCATGCACGTGCGCTGCAATCTGATTGGCTGAAACTTTAAATGACTATAACTCCCTTGGTTTCCAACCAAACATGATGGGATTTAGAACATAGATAGACATAAAGGACTCCTACAAGATGGTATGGTCAACATTTACATGCATGCACGTGCGCTTTGCTCTGATTGGCTGAAACAAAAATCTCAATATCTTTTCTGTTTTCTGACAAAATGCTTTGAAATTTAAAACATAGGCATACTTTAAGATGTCCTACAACATGATATATAATAATTGTCATGAAAACACGCGCATGCACGTGCGCTGCAATCTGATTGGCTTAAACTTTAAATGGCTATAACTCCCTTGTTTTTCAACCAAACAAGATGGAATTAAGAACATAGACAGACATAATGGACTCCTACAAGAAGGTATGGTCATCATGCACGTGCGTGCACGTGCAATGAGTAAAATAGTGTAGACAAGATGATAAAGTCATTACGCTCATGCAATGTTGTTTAAGTCTTAAATGCATAGATTCTGCCTATTTTAATGAAACTTACAGGAATATGGCACGAAAATGAAGTTGGGGATCGTTTGGGGAACATCTGTAACGGTTCCCGTTACAATTAGCACTAGTTATTATTATTATTCTTTTTTCTTCTTATTTCTTCTCCGGTACTTTTTTGTCCGGAAGTGTTCTCAGAATCTGTTCACCAAACTAAGTTAAAACCTTTTTAGGGTTAGTAGGCATGTTGTGTAGATGTGCCGAACGAAGGTCATTTTGCGCGCATTCGCATGCACGTGCCGGCGCGTGCAATGAGTGAAATGACTGATATATTTAATATGGTTGTAACTTTTATATTTTTTGATAAAATGTTTTGAAACTCATTATATAAAGATATATAAGTTGTGTAGATAAGATGACATGGCCAAATTTGCATGAACTCACGCGCATGCACGTGCGCTTTGCTCTGATTGGCTGAAACAGAAATCTCAATATCTTTTTTGTTTTATGATGAAATGCTTTGAAATTTATAACATAGACATGCATTGGGATGTACTACAATATGATATATAAATTTTTTCATGAAATCACGCGCATGCACGTGAGCTGCAATCTGATTGGCTGAAACTTTAAATGAGTATAACTCCCTTGGTTTTCAACCAAACAGCATGGGATTTAGAACATAGATAGACATAAAGGACTCCTACAGGATGGTATGGTCACCATTCACATTCATGCACGTGCGTGCACGGGCGCTTTGCTCTGATTGGCTGAAACAAAAATCTCAATATCTTTTCTGTTTTTTTTACAAAATGCTTTGAAATTTAAAACATAAGCATACTTTAAGATGTCCTACAATATGATATATAATAATTGTCATGAAAATACGCGCATGCACGTGCGCTGCAATCTGATTGGCTTAAACTTTAAATGGCTATAACTCCCTTGTTTTTGCAACCAAACAGGATGGGATTAAGAACATAGACAGACATAATGGACTCCTACAAGAAGGTATGGTCATCATGCACGTGCGTGCACGTGCAATTGAGTAAAATAGTGTAGACAAGATGATATCGTCATTACGCTCATGCAATCACATGCGCACGCCTGCATTGCTTAAATTTGGAATACTTGGTATACTTTTGGGAAAACGTTGTTTACGTCTTAAATGCATAGATTTTGCCTTCTTTAATGAAACTTACAGGGAATATGGCACGAGAAGGGAGTTGGTGAGCGTTTGGGGAACATCTGTAACGGTTCCCGTTACAATTAGCACTAGTTATTTTTCTTCTTCTTCCTGGGTACTTTTTTGTCCGCGAGTGATCTTGTAAACTGCTCACCCAAAGTAAGTAAAACCTTTTTAGGGTTAGTAGACATGTTATGTAGATTTGCGGAATCAAGGTCATTTTCCGCGCACGTGCTTGCAGGAGCGTGCACGTGCAACACGTGAAATGACCAATAGATATAGCCGTAACTTTTCTATTTTTTGACTAAATGCTTTGAAACTCATAATATAAGTATATATTAGTTCTATAGGTATGATGACATGTTCCTCGCGCACGTGCTTGCAAGAGCGCGCACGCGCAACACGTGAAATGACTAATATAATGGATATAGCCACAACTTTTCTATTTCTTGATGAAATGCTTTGAAACTCATAATATGAGGATATATTAGTAGTATAGACATGATGACATGGTCAAAATAGCAAGATCTCACGCGCATGCGCATGCACTTTGCTCTGATTGGCTGAAACAAAAGTATCAATATCTTTCTTGTTTTTCGACAAAATCCTTTGAAATTTTTAACATATTCATACACTATAAAGATCTACAGCATGATCTATAGGAATAAATATGAAAACATGCGCATGCACGTGTGCTGCAATCTGATTGGCTGAAACTAAAGTCTCAATATCTTTCTTGTTTTTCGACAAAATCCTTTGAAATTTTGAACATAGTCCTACATTATGAAGATCTACTGCATGATATACAAAAATTTTCATGAAAGCATGCGCATGCGCGCGTGCTACAATCTGATTGGCTGAAACTTTAAATGGCTATATCTCCTTTGTTTTTTGACGAAATGCTTTGAAATTTAAAACATAGTCATGCATTAAGATATCCTGCAATAAGATATACAAAAAATTTCAAGAAATCACGCGGATGCACGTATGCTGCAATCTGATTGGCTGAAACTTTAAATGGTTATATCTCCTTTGTTTTTTGACGAAATGCTATAAAATTTAAAACATAGTCATGCATTCGGATATCGTACTATATAATTTAGAAAACAAATCATGAAATCATGCGGATGCATGTGTGCTGCAATCTGATTGGCTGAAACTTGAAATAGCTATAACTTCCTTGGTTTTCAACCAAACAGGTTGGGATTTAGAACATAGATAGATATAAGGGCCTCCTACAAGAAAGTATGGTCATCATGCACGTGTACGCACGTGCGTGCATTTGGAACGAATGAAATAAAAAATAAACTTGAATAGTGATTTTTAATACTTTTGGACTAAATGCTTTAATATATATTATATTTATATATATAGAAAGTGTAGACAAGATGATGTGATCATTACGCACGTGCATTTACATGCGCAGCTAGCGTGCAATTTTAAAATTTGAACATAACTGGTATCTTTCTGGGAAAACGTTGTTAAAGTCAAAAATGCACAGAATTTGTCTTATTTAATGAAGCTTACAAGGAATATGGCACCAAAATGGAGTTGGGGAGCGTTTGGGGAACATCTGTAATGGTTCCCGTTACAATAAGCACTAGTTTGCGTTTGTTTTTATCATTTTATAAAGTTGTAAATATCTTAAAACACCCAGACACGGAATTTCTAAAATATGCAACTTTAAGCTATTCTATTTCATATTTTTAAGTTCTGTTATTTATAGTTACATTGTATTCGAAAACTGTTTGAGTCTTAATTGTACGGTGGATTGTTTGTGTTTTTATTTGTCGGTTCGATGTTCTATAATAACTGTTGTGAAGTATAGCATTTATTGCACTGTATATATTGCACTGTAACGTTTCACAGCGTAAATTATATATCTATATGTATTCTGTGTATGATATTTAATAGGTCTCATAGATCATTCCTGTAAAGTTGTGTAGAGATGGCGGCCCGTACCAGTCACATCTCATAGTCTTGAACTCAAGACGGACGTATAACCTCCTCGGCACTGGAGAGGGGGAGTGTAATCTCTTCGCACTGGAGAGGGGTGTCTGAGCCTCCTTAGCGGCAAGAGACAGTAGTGTATCCCAAACACCGTTTGGAACCATAGACTACCGGCATTCGGGGGACACGGACGACCACACACCAAAGCAGTTTATTTTGTTGTATAATATTTTGTTAATTAAAATGTAAAGTTTAAATGTAGAAAAGATTTTCTGTTATTTATCAAAGAGGAGTTTGGATCACTATTCTCTACGCAAGGTCATTATTTGACAAAATAGTGTCAGAAGTGGGATAAGTAAGAGATAGTCGATCCATTCTCATATCTAGTCATTGTAAAAAGAAATCAATTTTTGTTTTCAATTTCTACCAATAGCAGTGTTACAAATTTTTGGACATTTATGTTACCTACAAGTTTATTTTTTAGCTCTACTGGTCAGAGACCAGAAGAGCTTATGCGATAGTAATGCGTCCGGCGTCCGTCCGTCTGTCTGTCCGTCTGTCTGTAAACAATTTTTCAAAACGCTTCTCCTCCTACAATTTTAGTCTGATTTCAACATTACTTGGCACACAGGTAGACTACACTAAGATACATAGAAGAGTGCATCGGTTTTTAATTTCGATGAACGGTGTTGCCATGGTTACTAAAAATAGAATTTTCTTTGAAACTCCTTTAAAACGCTACTCCTGCTACAGTTTTGGTCTGATTTCAGTATAACTTGGCACACAAGTAGACTACACTAAGATACATAGAATAGTGCATCGGTTTTTGATTTCGGTGAATGGTGTTGCCATGGTTACTAAAAATAGAATTCTCTGTGAAATTCCATTAAAACGCTACTTCTTCTACAGTTTTGGTCTGATATCAGTATAACTTGGCACACAAGTAGACTACACTAAGATACATAGAATAGTGCATCGGTTTTTGATTTCGATGAACGGTGTTGCCATGGTTACTAAAAATAGAATTTTCTGTGAAATTCCTTTAAAACGCTACTCCTTCTACAGTTTTGGTCTGATTTCAATATAACTTGGCACACAAGTAGACTACACTAAGATACATAGAATAGTGCATCGGTTTTTGATTTCGATGAACGGTGTTGCCATGGTTACTAAAAATAGAATTTTCTGTGAAATTCCTTTAAAACGCTACTCCTTCTACAGTTTTAGTTTGAATTCAAAATAAGTTGGCACACAAGTAGACTACACAAAGATACATAAAATAGTGCAATGGTTTTTGATAAGTACAAACCAGTAGAGCTACAGTCTCGACAGAGACTTCTGGTTTCATTTGTTATTTTGTTTCTGTTGTGTGATCATTTTACGTGTTTTGTAGAAGAACTGTCCGGTTCTGGATGTTTGAGACCTCTGAGAAGTGTTTCCAAAAGTCGGCAATGTCTCAGTAAGTTGGACCATATCAGCATCCTAACACTACGCTTTTAAAACCCCTGTCCGTATGAAAATCCACTGTCTTTCTCTGTATCCTACAGCATTTTCACGGTAATCTACGGTATATCTACAGTATGCTACGGTATGCTAGCTCTGTATATACAGTAAATCTCTGTATGCCTCTGTAGGTATCCCCAGCATGCCACAGTTACATACAGTAGGCCCCGATACGCCTACAGTATGCCACTGTATGGCTACTGTTTCCTACAGACAACTACGGTAAACCCCAGTATATGCCCCAGTACGCCCCTGTATATGTTCATTGAAGCAAAAAGAAGAAGTTTATAAACTCCCAGAGCACTGTACGGTTACCTAAGATGTGGGATTATCAATTTAGTACACAGAGTTACTTACCTAAGAAATTTTTGAACATTATTTTAAACACATAGTAGTATTTTTTTTAATTTGTTAAGAGACTTATTGTGTTCTTTTATAACTCTGAAATAACTATTAAAAATTAATTAATCATTGCTTCAAAGAATATTTATCTATCAATTTTTAAAATTAATTATTTAATTATTCTTTGGTTTGATTTATTAGTTAATTAATGAATTAATTTATTTTGCGAACACTTATTTAATCCTTAAAATACTTTGAGTGACTTTGTAACTTTTGTGAAAAAAAAAAAAAACACAGCCGCGGTAATTCTTGTTTTATTTTTAACTTATTGATGTTCTTTTAAAAAATATTTAATCTGATTAATTGCATGTAATCAATCATTGCATAAAAACTTTTTTCTTATTTCTAAATTGAATATACAAACAAAATTATTAATTTTATACCCGAAAGTTGGATTTATTTTGCTAATTTTATGTAAACAATTTTACGCTAAAATGTGTTTCAAATTATTTATTTTATTTATTTACCATTTATTATTTATTCTTCTAACACCAGTTTAATCCATAAAATAATTGGAATGGCTTTTTTGTTCCTTTTGGAGAAAAAAATTACACAAACACCTACACAACAAAAGTAATGCTGCATTTTTAAAAAAAAGTTTTTAAAATCAATTCAATAATTGATTTTAAATGGTTAGTGAATAAATAAATAAAACTGATTTAAAACACGTATTTAATCATTGTAAAAAGAACAATATATTTATCTACTTATTTTTAAAAAAAATTAATTATAATCCCGAAAGTTTGATTTATTTGGCTTATTAATGTAAACAAGTTTCCGCTTAAATGTCTCTCAAAGTCTTTTTGAAGCATATTTATGCTACTTTTAATTATTTTACTTCCGTGTTGGATATCAAAATAATCGTCTCATTATGCACAATCTTAACCCGTCAATTGCTTTTTTGATACTTTTATTTTGTTTTAATTGAAAAAATTCGGTTCTTTCACAAAGAGAAAATGTTATTTCAAACAGCCTCAGATAGGACACGGTCGCTCTCTGTCACAAAATAAACAAGGTATAGTGGTCAGTGAAAAAGACAATAGGTGTCATTACTGTGTACCCTGAGTCACTTGTAAACAATCAATGGCTTTGAAGTTATTTCATAATCGTGTTAGGGTTTTGAAAACCGATTTTTTTTTTCAATCAAAACAAAGTAAAAATTTGAAATTCCAATTGACAAATAAAAATTGTGTATAATATGACGATTATTTTGATATCCATCATGGACGTGAAATAACTGAAATTTGTTTTAATATGCTTAAAAAATACTTTGTAACATACTTTAGGATAAAAATATTTATACAGAAAAACCTAAAAAATCTCTTTCTCGGGGATATAAATAATTGATTATTTTGTTGTTTTGTCAATTTAAAAAATATAATTAAAAAGTTTGACATTTTTATGGTGATAAATTAATTATTCATTTTATTTATTTACCATTTATTATTTATTTTTCTAACACCAGTTTAATCCATAAAATAATTGGAATGGCTTTTTTGTTCCTTTCGGAGAAAAAAATTACACAAACAAACACCTACTCAACAAGAGTAATGCTGCATTTTAGAAAATTTAAGTTTTTAAAATCAATTCAATAATTGATTTTTAAATGGTTAGTGAATAAATAAATAAAACTGATTTAAAGCACGTATTTAATCATTGTAAAAAGAACAACATATTTATCTATTTATTTTTAAAATTGACGATACAAATAAATTAATTAATTATAATACTGAAAGTTGGATTTATTTCGCTTATTTAATATAAACAAGTTTCCGCTAAAATGTCTCTCAAAGTCTTTTTGAAGCATATTTATACTACTTTTAATTATTTTACTTTCGTGTTGGATATCAAAATAATCGTCTCATTATGCACAATCTTAACCCGTCAATAGCTTTTTGATACTTTTATTTTGTTTTGTTTTGTTTGACAAAAAACGGTTTTCTCACAAATAAAAAATGTTATTTCAAACAGCCGCAGAGTGGACACGGTCGCTCTCTGCCACAAAATAAACAAGGTATAGTGGTCAGTGAAAAAGACAATAGGTGTCATTACTGTGTACCCCATGTCACTTGTAAACAATCAAAGGCTTTGAAGTTATTTCATAATCGTGTTAGGGTTTTGAAAACCGATTTTTTTTCAATCAAAAGAAAGTAAAAATATGAAATTGCAACTGACAAATTAAAATTGTGCATAATCTGACGATTATTTTGATATCCATCATGGATGTAAAATTATTGATATTTGTTTTAATATGCTTAAAAAATACTTTGTACATGTAGCATATTTTAGGAGAAATAATTTTCATATAAAAATAAAACTTAAAAAATCAATTGGGGGGTTGGGGGTGTATATTTAATCACTTTGTTGTCTTGTCAATTACAAAAATAAATAAATTATTTTTTTTATTTATTTTGTTTATCTATGTATTTGTAGATAAATTGATAAACATATTAAATAAATAAGATAAATAATTAGTTCATTTATTAATGCTGTATTTTTAAAGTCATTTATTCTATTTAATTTTCACTTACCACTTCACCTTATTTATTTTGTGCCGTGTCTACTATGCAGCTCTGCATTTGTCAAGAAATAGATTGATTTGTTTTTAAAATGATTAATTTCATGCTGTTAATTAATTATATTTACTTTTTCAAAGAAACTATATCAATTTTAAAAGCTACAATTTTCCAAAATGCAGCATTACCCCGGTCGAGTTTTTTTCTTCAAAAGTTACAAAGTCACTCCAGGTATTTTATGGATTAAATAGGTGTTTGCAAAATAAATAAATTAATTAATTAACTAATAAATCAAACCAAAGAATAATTTAATAATTAATTTTAAAAATAGATAGATAAGTAGTTTTTGAAGTAACGATTTATTATTTCTTAATAGTTATTTCAGAGTTATAAAAGAACACAATAAGTCTCTTAACAAATTTAAAAAAATACTGCTATGTGTTTAAAATAATGTTCGAAAATTTCTTAGGTAAGTAACTCTGTGTACTAAATTGATAATACCACATCTTAGGTAACCGTACAGTGCTCTGGGAGTGTGTAAACTTCTTCTTTTTGCTTCAATGAACATATACAGGGGCGTACTGGGACATATACTGGGGTTTACCGTAGTTTTCTGTAGGAAACAGTAGCCATACAGTGGCATACTGTAGGCGTATCGGGGCCTACTGTATGTAACTGTGGCATGCTGGGGATACATACAGTGGCATACAGAGATTTACTGTACATACAGAGCTAGCATACCGTAGCATACTGTAGATATACCGTAGATTACTGTGAAAATGCTGTAGGATACAGAGAAAGACAGTGGATTTTCATACGGACAGGGGTTTTAAAAGCCAGTAGTGTATAATTGTTTGCCATGGGTATTGTATAGTAAGTTCAAAACTAACTATCTATTGTGTCCGATGTGAGGTTTTGGTCATTTAGCTTACTTTCAAATCAGTATAAGAAAATGGACATTCTAAAAGAATTAAAAGAATATGGAGAGTCCTTAGGGTTGAAAGATGAGCAGTTAACAACTTTCATTAGAGAACAACAAGCTATTCAGAGAGACGAGAGAAATGCGGAGAGAGAATTAGAAAAGAAAAGACTGGATTGTGAGGCAGAGAAAGAGAAAGTGTCATTAGAGTTAGAGAAGGAGAGATATTGGTATGAGATTGAGCAGATGAAAGTTGAGAAAGAGTTTAAAACACAGGTAGTTAATACTAGCAAAGATGTGCAATCTGATCACAGTCAAGGTCGAGTTACACCTAAAGCTCCAAAGCTTCCTGTATTTAATGAACTTCACGATGAGATGGACAGTTTCCTTCTCCGGTTCGAAAGGTATGCAGAAGCACAAAAATGGGGTGAAGAGAATTGGGCTGTTAATTTAAGCGCACTTTTACGGGGTAAAGTTCTAGATGTTTACTCGTTAATGCCCAAAAGTGAGGCCTTAGACTATAAGAATTTGAAAAAAGCTCTACTTAGACGATTTGAACTGACGGAGGACGGGTTCAAGAAAAAGTTTAGATCTTGTCGACCTGATCAATTAGAAACTTTTGCTCAATTTGCTGTTCGCCTTAGTAGCTATTTTGATAGATGGATAGAAATGGCAAAAGCACCAAAAATATTTCAGGGTTTGTACGATCTCATGTTGCGTGACCAGTTTTTACATATTTGTAGTCAAGACCTACGTTTATTCTTGAAAGAGCGCATTCCAGAGAATCTTAAGAAAATGGCAAATCTTGCAGACCGATACAAAGATGCTAGAAACTTGAGCTCTGTCCAGGCAGTAGATAAAGGTAAGGGTTTGTTACAGAAGAAACTAGAACCAGTCAAGAAAACATGCAACAGTACTCAGAACAGAGATAATGTACATAGTAAAACAACAAATACTGGTAAGTTCGTACCCAGATCAGATAGAAGATGCTTTAAGTGTAACAGAGTAGGGCATATTGCTTCAGAATGTAAAGCTAAAACGGTTGTTGGTAGTGTATCTGAAGTACAAACCGAAGGAGAATCATCCGCTGCACAGAAAGATGGAAAACCAGTTTGTTTTGTAAGTACGTTACCTTCAGATTCTATAGTAGATTCGATGGTGAAGATGTCGCCGTCTACACTTACTTCTGCTTGTACGAAATCTGCAAACTACTTTTCCCTGCCTATTTCTACGGGCTATATTAACGGGAATCCTGTGACGGTTTTGAGGGATACTGGTTGCAGTGGAATTGTTGTCCGGAAATCTAAGGTAAGTGAGGAAGATCTTATAGATGGTAAGCAGCAGGTGTGTGTCTTAGCTGACGGATCTAAAATTACAGTTCCTGTGGCGGAAGTATTCATTGATACTCCCTATTTGAGTGGTTATCACAAGGTATGGTGTATGGAAAATCCAGTGTATGATTTGATAATAGGAAATGTTCCAGATGCAAGACTTCCAGACAAAGTAGAGAATTGGCAAGTCAACGCAGTAGAGACTAGACAGCAGAAGCGGAACAGAGAGAAGCCTTATCCACCTCTAAAGGTACCCGACATAATCACAGACGTAATAGAACCACACTGCATCAAGGCTGCACAAGAGGAGGATCCAACACTTTCCAAGATAAGGGGTTTTGCAGAACATAATACTGTTCACCAGAAGAAAAACGGTAAGGTAAAATGGAATAAAAAGAATGGATTGTTTTATAGAGAATTTGTAGCGAACGATGACAGCGTCAAAAAGGTATTTTCTCAGCTTGTAGTTCCAGAGAAATTTCGCTCATTAGTCATGAAGTTAGCGCATGATTCTTTATTAGCAGGACATCTAGGTATTCAGCGGACAATAACCAGGGTTAACTCAGAGTTTTTCTGGCCAGGACTCAAGAGTGACATCCGACGGTTTTGTCAGTCCTGTGATATATGCCAGCGTACTCTTCAAAAAGGTAGGGTGAGCAGAGTGCCTTTAGAACGTATGCCATTAATTGATGTGCCATTCCAGCGAGTTGCAGTTGACATAGTGGGTCCGTTATCGCCAATCACGGAAAAGGGTAACAGGTACATACTTACTCTAGTAGATTATTCAAGCCGTTATCCAGAAGCTGTAGCTTTACCAAGTATAGAGACAGAAAGAGTTGCAGAAGCGTTAATGGAAATTTTCTCCAGGGTAGGTATACGAGGAGAAATGTTAACGGACATGGGTACTCAGTTCACGTCCTCTCTTATGAAGGAGGTAAGTCGACTCATTTCTATGAAGCAGTGGACAACCACACCTTATCACCCTTCCTGTAATGGGTTAGTCGAACGCTTTAATGGAACTTTAAAGCAAATCTTGAAACGACTTTGTGCAGAGAAGCGCAAGGACTGGGATAAGTATTTAAATGCAGTACTCTTTGCTTATAGAGAGTTACCACAGGAAAGATTGGGGTTTTCTCCCTTTGAATTAGTTTATGGAAGATTAGTACGAGGTCCAATGGCTATTTTGAAAGAACTTTGTACCAAGGAAATAGAAGATCCAAACGTGAAAACAACCTATCAGTATGTTTTAGATCTGAAAGAGAGATTGCAGTCCATGGCCCAGCTTGCCAGAGAAAACCTTGAAAAATCTGCTACCAGGTACAAGAAGTACTACGACAAAAGAGCTAGAAATAGATCTCTAAAGGTAGGTGACAAAGCGCTTATTTTAATGCCTACAGACCACAACAAGTTACTTCTTCAATGGAAAGGCCCTTTTGACATTGTCAAGAAGGTAAATCGTGTAGATTACCAGCTAAAAATGAATGGCAAGGTAAAGACCTTTCATATAAATCTTCTGAAGAAATATGTTGAAAGAGCACAAGGTAACAATGTTCTTGTTGTGACTGATGAAAGTGTATTTGGTACAGTAAATGCTACATTTGTGGATTGTGTGGGAGACGCAACACAGGAAGGACAGTTAGACGACTATCCGACACTAGATGCTGGTCAAGGTACAGCAGTAGATATCAACGGTTCACTATCAACTGAGGAGAGGAAAAAGTTGATGAGTATCATAGCCAAGTACGATGACGTTCTACAAGACCAACCAGGAAGTACTACTATTTTAGAACATGACATCCGCATGGTAAGTGATAAGCCAATACATGTCAAAACACGTTCAGTTCCCTTTTCTTTGGAAGAAACAGTCAACAAAGAGGTGAGTGACATGTTAAGATTAAAAATCATTGAACCGTCTGAGTCTCCTTTTTGTTCACCAATAGTTATTTTTCCAAAGAAGGATGGCACCAATCGGTTTTGTATTGACTTTAGGCTACTAAACAGACAGACAATTTTTTACTGAACCAATACCAGATGCCGATGAAATGTTTGCAAAATTTTCAGGACACAAATATTTCTAAAAAATTGACCTATCAAAGGGGTACTGGCAAATAAAACTGACAGAAGCATCTAAACCAAAGACAGCTTTTAGAACAAGTAAAGGGTTATTTCAATTTTGTGTTATGCCCTTTGGCTTAGTCACAGCGCCAGCTACTTTTTCACGATTGATGCGGAAAGTTTTGAGTGACATGGAAAATGTCGACAATTTTATTGATGACATAATTATTTTAACAGAGACATTTGAACATGATCTCAAAGTACTTGATGAACTTTTTCAGCGTCTACGTAGTGCAGGTCTAACCGCTAAACCAAGTAAGTGCTCATTTGCCTATCCCAGTTTGAATTGTCTAGGTCATGTGATTGGCAATGAACAGCTGAGCCCAATGTCGAACAAAGTCAAGGCTATACAAGATGCACCAAAACCAGGAACTAAGAAACAACTGCGATCGTTCCTTGGCTTAATAGGATTCTATCGTAAGTTTGTTCCAAATTTTGCATGCATTGCATTGCCATTAACAGATTTGACTAGAAAAGGGTGTTCAACCAAACTCGTGTGGGAAAAATGTCATGAAATTGCATTTCAGTCTTTGAAGTCGTCCTTAATTCAGTCTCCTATTTTGAAACTGCCAAACATAAAGGAGCCTTTTATACTTCAGACTGATGCATCTGACAGAGGGTTAGGGGCTGTGTTGTTACAAAGTGTAGAAGATCAAAAGTTACCAGTAGCATACGCGAGTAGGAAGTTGAAAGAGTGTGAAAGTGCGTACGCAACAGTGGAGAAGGAATGTTTGGCTATTGTTTGGGCCATTCAGAAATTTCAAAAGTATTTATACGGTCAAGAGTTTGTTCTAGAGACTGATCATTGTCGACTTGTGTATCTCAATCAGTCAAAGGTCACCAATCCTAGATTGATGCGCTGGGCACTCAGTCTTCAGCCATATCGATTTCGAATCCAAGCTATTAAGGGAAAGGAGAATGTAGGTGCAGATTATCTTAGTCGTTTGTAAATTTATGTAAATAGTTTGCAATTTGAAAAAATTCAGGTTTGTTTTCTCATTTTTAAATTTTTGTGTGTTTTAAAGTACTGCGTACTTTTGAAAAATGGGAGGTATTTGTCACATTAAAATCTCCTAATCGAACACGCAAGTAATTTGTATTCACCTGTGGGGAGTCTCCATTTTTCACTGGGTTCATTTAAGGTAATGACTAGAAGATATGGCGTAAAAGAAGTCGAACATGAGTTATCGTTCATATAATGAGTTATCGTTCATAAGATGCGTAAATACGTCATCACTAGAGACCTATTCACTCGTACATGGAATATTCCACATGCGTTAAAATAAACAGAAATAAAATAAATATTCTTTAATAATATATAATACATATTCGGTTGGTAATTTATTTCTTATTTCATCTGTAATTTACAATGGGGTTATTATATATAAATCTGTATGCTGGAAAATGGAAATGTCAGTAAATATAAACAATTATTCAATATAAATAATGGATA
>NW_026939971.1:0-9986 GCF_032062105.1 Saccostrea cuccullata
TTGTACATGTAACATGCGGGCTAATCAGTAGATAAAATACATATATATTAAGAAATAAACAATACCGTAAATGAAGCATTTATTTCTTTTTTCAACCCAAAGGCAATTCAGAGACGTGTGGGCGGATCATTGAGATTCAACAGAACGTGGGCGGAGTACAAGACTGGGTTCGGGAGTCCTAACGACTCCTACTGGATTGGTTAGTACTTATGTTAATCACTCATTCTACAATAGCATGACAAATTCAGGGTATGTGCCATAAAAATACATTTTTTTCAAATCCAGTTTGATAACACTATCACTACTGGTGCTGTAAAAATAACACAAATCTGATGCTAACTTTTTTAAACCGTACAGTTAAAAATAACATTGGTTTAGGGTATGGGGCAACTACAAATTTTTATTAAAGTCTAACATTCTTGAAATCCTCATTTTTTTATTTAAAATTACGTATGTTATACTGAAATTTTAATTTATTTCTAACGTTACATATTGCGTATTGTAGGAAACGACATTATTCAGCAGTTGACAAAGGGAAGGAACTCATCACTATACGTCTCCATCACATTAAGAAATGGTACAACTCTGTATGAACTCTACCAATAGTTTGCTATTAGTGATGAATCGGACAAATACAAACTTTTTCTTGGCGGACCAGCTACCGGGACCTTAGGTTAGTTGTTGATAAATGATATTACTGAGAGAGAGAGAAAGAGAGAGAGAGAGAGAGAGAGAGAGAGAGAGAGAGAGAGCACTCGCGCTCACCGACTTGTGGGGAATTCACACCTGACAAAGGACCTTTCTTATGGGGAAAGTTCACAAATTGTGGGAACTCTCTGTTCCCCACAAATATGGTCATGGGGTTTTTTGAATTCTACGTGTTCTACTGATAATATTTATTCGATTTGTGGTCATTTTTGAAAAAATCCCTATAAGTCCGTAAAATTGACTCACAGTAATTTTCTCACTGCACCGTAAAACGAATGTTTGAGGATGCTGGGAAATGTTCATTCGGAACGCAGCGGAATTTAAACTGGTCCCCATATGATACCAATTTATTGCAGGCAATGGCTGCTCCTAGAATATGTGGTAAGTAGATTTTTTATCATATTTTAAAGATATTATAGGCTGAAAACTTAATTTAACTACGTAAATCATGCATGCAGTTATTTCTTACAGACGTTCGTAAAGTAACATTTAATAATGAATGCACGTAAAACTTTGGGAAAGTTTGACCCACCTAGACCTCGGTTATTTTTTTTGTATAATTGTATCATGTTTATAGGCCTAATGGCTATCCTGTAAGAACAAACTACGGATTTATATGAATTCAGCACCCCCGGGATATGGTAAGCGTTTAAGGCTTGTCCCCATTTTTTGTGAAAGGCGACTATCCTCCTCGTGCTCATACAAATTATGCTAGACGGTGCGACTGTCTGGTCTTTAGCTGTTTAGTGAGGCCTGTGTGGGCGAATTAATTGTAAAAGTTAATCTGACTTAAAATGTACGTGTATTTATAAACGATGTAAGTCACACACTGACTCAGTGTCAGAAATGTATCACAGAGAACATTGAAATCAGTACATTTATAGATTTAGGTAGCTAAAATTTCTTAGCTTGGTTAGATTATTTAACATGTTTAATTCTTCCAAAAAAAAGCTTGATTTAGTTATCGTTTTTTTTATCAAGTCATTCTTCCTACTTGTATATATTTCGTCGCATGCGTTGGTTTGCATAGTGTCCATTTGCCTTCATTATCTTTCACCTGCACCCTGTTCTACATTCATCCTGATTGCCCTACTGAAAATATTTTCATGATTTTAGACCATCATTATCGATGTATCATAAGTATTTTTTTTTTATTTTGCTAAGGCCAAGACAAATAGATAGTGTTTCCTATTTTAACCTTAGAAAAGATAGGGTAGGTAGGTAGGAAAAACATTTTTATTTTATTTTAACATTTTATTGGCAGGCACGCTGCCACTTTCCCCCAGGATTTCACTGTCAAAATATTTCTGATTAATATGTGTAAGATATGCATTTCTCAAACATGGAAGTGATCAAGATTGGGATTTCATTTCTAATTGTAAACTGGAATTGCAAATACTGTAATATGTGTATATAATTTGGTGCTTTCAAAATTTTGCATAATCACTAGGTTGGCATAATCATAAATTAGCGCTACACATGTATGTGCGGTGTATTGTATATATCAATATGTAAATGATTTTTTAGCAGTATTCATGAATTAGTGCATTGTTGTCTGCACCAAAGCCGCTAAAATATGAAGCCTGCATTTTAAAGTATACATACAGTAGTTTACTCATGGAAAGATATTAGCAGAAAAAATATTGAGGGTCGGCTCCTATACTTTTTAGAGTTAGGCGGGGAACTAAACATGCTGAAAACACACTACTTATTTATTTAGGCCCAATTAAAATGTCTAATAAATTCATTTTAATTAAATACTTATTGTTAATTAAAGATCACCTGGTATACAAAATAATGCAATTTGAAGGAAATGGAGAAACATAGTAATATAATAATAAATTTAACAATTACATCAGCTTTTATGATAGCTAGCATATTAAAAATTTAAAATTGGTTATAAATTGAAAGGTGATGTTGAGATTTTAAGATTCAATATCTATTATTCATAATTATTTATATTTGCTTAACTGAATTTATACCTTTTTAAATTTATTTACATATAACGATCGCGCTCAAAGTTTTGGGTCTGATAATGCTTCCTGATTTTGGTCTTTTATTTTTTTTTTTAAGAAAACCATTTGATTTCTGCACCCACTCCTCCTTTCTAAAAATTTTTAATCTGCCTCTGGTAACTTTACGCTGTAAATTTCTATTCTCATTTTAATTAAATTTAAATAAATACTAACAGCACTATCATGCAATTTCAATGACTATCATTTAAGGTATTGATTCAGTTTTCTGTCATTCCTAAAAATAAGTTGTACTGTATCGTTGATTTTTTGCATATAAAACAGTTTCTGCTCATCAAACATCCACGAGAAAGTGTTCTGTTTCGCAGTTATTGTACGGTTGATTTAAAAGGGAAAGCTCTCTGGGCCATGTCACAAGAAGGAAAAAAATAAAATATTTTTCATACCTACCTACCAACTGTTAACAATATGGTTCAGGAAAGGGCATACATTAAGTCTTAATTTTGGCATGCCGCATGGGGTCAAAAATTACTATTGAGTGATGTGGAGATATACCTGTCTTGTAATTATAGGTAAAAATATGAACACTTTAAAAAAAATATACAATGAAATCTTTAAACTGAAAGCAAAATTATCATTGCAGGTTTTGGGGTTTTCACCACAAGAGCAAATTATACAACTTTATTCTTGAAAATGTTAGAGACTGAGACTTGGAGTCAAAGTCAACAGACACGCTTGCATGGACATGAAGGATGTAAAGAACTAGAGTATTATAACTGAAAGCATTTTGTCTGGATTTGTGTATGGAAACAGAAGGATTTAGTATTGGTAAGTCAAGATAGCTGTAAAATCTCATTTTGAACTCTATATGTGAGCAGTACTGTAAACCAACTACCAGGTAGTACACATGTACCCTATTTGTGTCATCTTTTATTTGCATATCTAATCTGTGTTGATTAATTTCCGTGACTAATGAAAGGAAACATTCTCTACAAATATAAAGCAAAATTAATAGTTCAGGGCAATTAATAATTTACTATTCACTAGTAAATGTAGGTCATGAAACTGGCAAATATTTCTTGCACTCAAATAAAAGTTGGTTTACAGTACTTCCGTTGCTCTAAAAACAGAAATAATAAAAAAAAGCATGCTGATATCATGTATGTTATGAAGCCTAATACATGTACATAGAAGTATATAAACCGGTATATCTAAAATAAAAAAAAAAATTAGTCCTTGTTCATGATTTCAAAGTAGGTTAAAAGCCTCATGAACATGCTGAGAAGTTGTCAGAAAATATACATGTGTATACCATGCTAACTGTGTAACAATAATCAGAAAATTTTACAAAAAATAATCAAAATTTGGTTAATAATAATTAGTCATTGGCCAATTAAATCCATCAATGATTAAATTAGTACTTATATATACTGTCTCCTGATTTTATGACTTTTTATCCTTTTCAACATACTTATTATTTTTGAATTGAAAACATTTTTTTTACCTGAGAAAATTAAAATTTGCAATTTGTTTTAAATCTAGTGAAGGAAAACAAATGTTTTTAAAATTAATGTGCTTTGATTTAAAAGACTTGTAAACATTAGATTAGTAATACATGTAGTTTCAATACAATTATTAATATTGATGATTGATTTTTTTTTAGATTTGATAGTTATTTTATTTGTTGAAAAATAATTTTTATCTGTAATGTTCATGTATAATAAAATAATGCATTTCCCAATAAGTGATAAATGTTTCCCACAAGTCAGCAATATACACTGAAGTGTACATTTATTGGTTGGGTTCAAAGGCAACATTTATATGGAAACAAAGTTTTAAGGGTAAACATGGTCAATACATGTGTATTCCTCACAAGTGAACAGTGAGAAATGTTCCCCACAAGTTAGCAGTGATAAATATTTAAAATTACTGTGAGAAATATTCCACAAGTCAGCAATGTGTTAAGTACGTGAGAAATAAAAAAAAGTTAGCAGTTATAAATATTCCCCACAAGTCACCAATGAAAAGTATTACAATAACAGTGAAAATTTTACAAAATGATTGGTGATAAAAAATCAAAATTTGGTTAATAATGAATTCGTATTGGCCAATTAACAGTGAGAAATGATTACAATTAGTCATTTTATATATATTTTATGACTACAAGTCACTGTTTATTTTAAAAAGTATTACAGTAAGACAAAAATAGGGAGGGGTCCAAAGTTAACATGAAATTTATTCCCCACAAGTCAGCAATGATTAAGTATTACCTACAAGTCAATTAAAATTTCAATACAATTTACAATTATTTTAACCCATTCTCAATCAAAGGGGAGTAAATTGGAATTAGCATGTCTGTGTATCTTTGATAGGCATTAAATATTGTAGGGATAATGGTGGCATTATTTTTACAGGAAATTTCACATCAACTTCCTGTTTATCTGTGCGTGTAAATTTTTACCTTTTTTTTTTCAGCAACTACTATGGTAGCAAGAATTTGAAATTTTTTAACACTCTTTGTCGAGGCATATTATATACTGGTAGTGAGATTCATTTTTATGCAAATTCGATGTCAACTTATATATATCCATATGTCTCTAGATCTGTACGCAATTTCTGTTGCAGTTTTTTCACCAACTGACTATCACAGATATAAAAATGTGGTACATGTATCCATTAGATTGAACCCTAGCAATAAAAATCCTGAGTAGCATTCTCTACTGAGACTAGCAAGCTAACCACTATGCTACACAAGTCCTGATGAGGATTGGCATTTAAATCATGTTTGTGATATGACCATTGACTCAGTGGACTTATTTTTCTGAAAAGATACAAAAGTTATATCATAAAATTATAATTTTTTAAAAGGTTTATTGGGTTTTTACTCCATAATTTTGGAAATCAAAATAGTATATTTCATTTTGTATGCAAACTTTGAGGATAAACTTGAAAAAAAAAGTGGAGTGAAGACCCACTCATACATTTCAAAACATTGTTTTAAAAAGTGTGTAGTGTTGTTATGATAGTCGCTGACTATCGAAAAATCGTCGTTTAAAGGCCCAGATTGGCGACAATCGATTGTAAATATTATCATCGATAGATCACTATATTTTTCAAGCCGTATTTCTCAAGCCGAGCAGGTTTAACTTTTATATTCACCAAAGGGACATCACTCTAATCAGCAGTAAACAAAATGAGAACGTGCATGGTGAAGAGGTTATAATTATTATATCCATATCCTGGTGCATTGTCTTTTTAAAATACTTCTAAGGATGAATAAATCTAACCTTTTATAACATTTAAAATTATCAATTATATAATTATATAAGTGATTGTGTTCTTCCGATTCAATTTGATAATAGTAAATTTGTCCAATTTTACAACACTAAAAGTGTGAAAAAATGACTCAATTTGCCCTTTTTCGCGTGTGTATTATATTTTACAGGCCAAAAACTTCAATCTTCATGAGATATGTATAAGTTGTAGAGATTTGACAGATTTACATAAAGTATACTTTAATTTTAGATGAAATATTTCGGAAAATTTTGATACAATACTTGATATCGCGATTACTTAACTTAGCTGAACTCTTTCATGAAGGAGGTAGGAATCATCTGTTGGGTGGGAGCAATGTGCTATTCAATACAATTAATGCAAGATCGATCATTGTAGCATTTATAAGGACAGATAAGTAAAAAATCCTGGTGGAATACCTCGCTAGACAATCGCTGAACCAGCCTTATACATTTTTGAGAGGAGCCAATCCTAAATTGTCACATTTTTAAAGATATGTTTAATTAAGCGGACTCTTATAGTTAAATTTTCATTGAAAATCGTCACATTTTTCAGTATATAAAATATTCTTAACTTTCCTTATTTGACAATCTACTATTTGGAATTCAATATCTGGCAAAACATCGTGATTTTGGCATTAAATTGTTCGAATCATTCGATTGTCACTAATGTAAACAATGTCATTTGCCCCCAGAAATTTAGACTTTTCTTGACTCCCTCGCAAAAGAGCGGAGGTAAGTTAGATAACTGCGAGGTACTCATTGGTAGTCGCGACATAACATATTGAGATTTAATTTTTTCACCTTCATGTTTGTTGCGCTATAGGCTTATCCCTTGTTATGTTCTCGGACTCCCATCTCATTTATCATCCAATAATAAAATACATTTCCAAAGCATGTGAATTATATTTAGATGATAATTAAATACATATGATAAACAATAGATAAAAATTGATATTTTTGTCCTTTCTACTCTTCATGCATATAACATGTATAAAGTCCACAACAATAAAATGATTCATTTGATTTTTGTTAGGATTTGTTCATCGACATCCAACATATTGTTTACATGTTTATGTTACGTTTGTCCCAGAAATCCTGAAAGATTTGTACACTCTGCAACTTTTTTACAGAGGAGCGCACTAAAATCTTAAACTCTTCCATAGTTGAAATAAGACGTATTGGTAAATAGATTTTGCCCTGTAGTCCATCTGGCTGTTTGTCCTCAAAAACTTTAACCTTGCTCATAACTTTGGAGTGAGTGGGGCTATGGCTTTCATATTTCACCGGTGTATTTCTCGTGACAAGATCTTAAATTCTTTGGGTACCACCAAATTTGACCTCTTGACCTTGAAGTTTGACCACTTTTACAAAAATATATCACTCTTCAACCTTAGTTATAACTTATAACTTTTGTACAGTTGGTGTTAGGGCTTTCATACTTCTCATTGGTATGTTCAATAATTTTTTTGACAGGTCTGCCCAAGTTTTGTATTAAAACGCTTCTGAAACTCATCTGTAAAAAACATTTAATATTGTTGGCCGATTTAAACATTTCGGGAAAATAGCAAAAAAAAAAAATGAAAACGTGAAAAAAAAACTATGAGGTTCGGAGAGTAAAATGGAGGATAGGTCAGGTGACAGGAAACATGAGTACAGTCATGTATATTTTTTTTTGCCCCGGTATAGTGTCATATTTGATATTATATGGAATATGTGATTTGCAGCACATTCTTACTGATATTTCTTTAAATTACAGGTATCCTGAATTTTTGTCAACTTCTAGCCAAGATCCTGTACTTAGCTGAATGTGGAGGACGATGTACACACAGTACTAGTATAGAGGGTAAGTAGACCATAAAAAAAACAAGATGTGTTTTTGAAACACTATGCGCCCGGCGGCAACAAAGTTTGGAAAAAGCTATTTTTAGCATTAAGGTCACAGTCAAGGTCACAAAGTCATTGACCTTGGTGTCATTTGAAAGAGGTTGATTAGTGGAGTATGGAGTGGACTCCATGCCACTAAACTGGAAGTGAACACCGCAGTGAATATTTTATGTAATTGAAGAAAAGAAAAAAATTGTATGTAAATCTTCATGTACAATATCATGTTTCCATATGTGATCAATTAAAAAAAAAAAATATTTTTAAAACAAAATAATGCCTCATCAGGTCGGTAAGACAAGCTGTTTGGCTCTTTGCTGACTTGGCTTTTCAATGATTTAAATTTGGCACCGTGTAAAAATAGAATTATCTGTCCCTGGTACATATCGTCTTACAAGTAAGAAAAAGAATTGATAACTTTTAAAGTTTTCTTATATATGTTTAAAGTAACTGAATCAAAATATGTTGAATAATTATTTATTTTATTTCATTTGAACAAGCTTTCATCATCATGATCATGTTCATAGACGTCAAATATACACTGCGAGATTTACTTCCAGTTTAGTGGCATGGAGTCCAGGATGAGCTGTTAAAGTGGAAAAAGGGCCAGAAACGGCCTGTAGTCTTCAAGCAGATTGGATTTCTTAACTTGAATAAATAGTAAAACGCTCCGAAATTGAATTTGTTGCGAGATTTTTTAGGCTGAAGCCCAGATCTATTAGTTTAAGTGTGTCCCCCCAAAACATATTGCCATCATGGTGTATTTTAGTTGAAGGTAGGAAAATTTCTTTCCGGATTTTTTTTTTTTTGACGATAAGAACTTCAGACTCCTGTCCTATAACATTTTTAAAAATATTTATTGATTTTTAGCTCACCTCAACGAAGTTGGGGGAGCTTATGTAATACCCTCGGTGTCGGCGTCGGCGTCGGCGTCGGTGTCGGCGTCGGCATCGGCGTCGCAGGTTAAGGTTAAGTTTTTTGGAGCAGTTTTCTTTTTAAGTACTTCTATGTCCTATATTGATTAGACATGCATGGAAGATGGTTCTAGTGTGTTTCATTGTACCAGTCAAAGTTTCAGATGCTGCAATTTTAGCAAAGGAATGACCAGGTTAATGTTTTTGGAGCAGGTTAACATTTTTGGTGCAGTTTTTGGTGTAGGTTTCATTTCCTAGTAACTATAAGCCCTATGTTAACCAAACTTGCATGGACAATACATCTAAGGATGCATACTACCGGGCTTGCTTCGGATGCTGAATGACCTACTTTTTCCGTTGAGTGAACAGGTTAAAGTTTTTTGGTGCAGGTTTCATTTCCAAGTATCTGTAAGTCCTATGTTGACCAAACTTGCATGGATGATACATCTAAGGATGGATACAACCAGGCTTGCTTCGGATGCTGAATCTGACCTACATTTTCCGGTTGAGTGAACAGGTTAAAGTTTTTGGTGCAGGTTTCATTTCCAAGTATCTGTAAGTCCTATGTTCTCACTGAAATCTACGACGATACATCTAAGGATGGATACAACCAGGCTTGCTTCGGATGCTGAATCTGACTTACATTTTCCGGTTGAGTGAACAGGTTAAAAGTTTTGGCTAGGTTCTATTTCCAAGTAACTATAAGCCCTATGTTGACCAAACTTGCATGGATGATACATTGTAGGTATGGATACTACTGGGCTTGCTTCGGATGCTGAATCTCTACTGAACATTTTCCAGTTGAGTGAACAGGTTAAAAGTGTTTCAGCAGGTTTCATTTGCAAGTAACTTTAAGCCCTATGTTGACCAAACTTGCATGGATGATAAATCTAAAGGATGCACACTACCGGCTTGCTTCGGATGCTGAATCTACCTACACATTTTCCGGTCAGTGAAAAAGTAAAAGTTTTTGGTGCAGGTTTCATTTCCAAGTAACTATGAGTTCTTTAATCACCAATCTTGCATGGATGATACATCTTAGGATGCATACTACCAGGCTTGCTTCGGATGCTGAATCTGACCTACATATTGTGGATGAGTGAAAATGTTAGTTTTTGATGTATGTTTCATTTCCAATTAACTATGAGCCTTATAATGTGCAAACTTGCATGGACGATACATCTTAGGAAGCACACTAATGGACTTGCTTCGGA
>NW_026939972.1:0-17500 GCF_032062105.1 Saccostrea cuccullata
CTTCTAGGGATTTTATTGCCTGTAGAGCCAACTATATATGGTTGAAAGGTGGGTAAAATATACATATTGGCTCAAAGACAAATAATAAAACAAGAACGCTACAGATCTGCAGCTAAATGTGCTACAGATGTGACAACAAATTTTTTTCTTACATTTTTTTCATCAAACTACGCGCCTTGATTAGCCTACTGCAGAAACCATGGGTATTATCACGTGATAAAGATCCAGGGTTTCGGCATGTGGTTCATCTTGAGAGACCTACAGTACAGACAAGACCCAACCTGACACAGAGCAGTCCCGGGGACTGCTTTCTGGGACTGCTAAATCAGTCCCGCAGCAGTCCCAGAGCAGTCCCACAGCGGTCCCAGAGCAGTCCTACAGCAGTCCCACAGCGGTCCCAGCAGTCCCAGCGGTCCCAGAAAGCAGTCCCAGCAGTCCCAGAAAACAGTCCCAGCAGTCCCAGTGGGCGGGGTTTATTAATTTAATGGGCGGAGCTAACTCAGAAATGAGATTGCCAATAAACAATGGAACTATAAAAGGCAGCTGAATTTTTTTCTGAGCAGTATGCCAGGAATCCTTACAATGCGAAGGTCATTTACATGAGCAGTACCCGTAAAGATTTGAAATAATTTGAAATAATATTTATTGAAGGAAGAAATAAAGCTTACACACCTACATACATGTAAATGAATTACACTGAACATGAATATTTTAATCACAATTATCTTGGGCTTTATGTGATTGATACTGGATCCCATTTTTATTTTCTATACAGAAAATTAAAATTTAATTCAATATATTTAACCAGAATAAGTTTTAAATAGATCTTAAATAGATCAGGCCGATTTCTATACTATCGGGATACTCTTAAGGCATATTTTTTTAAGTATTAGGGCTTTTGAAACATTAGTTGCTAATTTTGCGAAGTAATATTTTTTAAGTATTAATCATTCTTTACTTACAACAGTAAGTTAATTTAAAAATTATTGTTTTATTTGTAAATTGTATACATTTAAGTGACCAGTATAGAATCATACGATTATGTTTAACTTTAATTAATCTTGAAAGAAATTTATACTCATTTCATTTATCTTTTTTTTGCATTACATTTTTTACATAGATTGAAATTAGGGCCATTGTTAATTGAGCAGCATGTTCAATGATGTGTAACACTGATACGCGTACCCAAATAACATGCATGATTGGTTTTATGCCCAAAAGCGATTGAAACCGCACAGGTGTTTATACCATTTCATTTATACACATTATTGGCCAGGTATACAAAAGAAAAACAAAAAAGAAATACATCACAATTCCCGGTATTTTCAACTGATTATTTATAAATTTTTTTTATTTACTCTTTTAATAACTTATTTATAAATTAAAAACTAATTCATCTGTAAATTCCCGTATAATTGTTCACATTGCTTATGTTAAGGAAGAATGGTGGTATAATTTTATTTTATGTCATAAAATAAATTGGTAGATTTTTATTTTAGGGTTACATGTAATACTCTTTTAGCGTGATGCTTGTATAACGTGTAGCCTTTTCAATTAAAATATCTACTTGTATATTAATAGTGCAAAATGAAAATGTTGAGCATTTAATTTTAGATTTAATAATAAAATAAATCTACATGTAGATATTTTTCTCAAGAGCCTGTAGTTTTATATATTTTAGAAATAGAAATCTCCTCCTGACTTCATTATTTAACAACTTTATTTTTAAAAATATTTTATATTACATATGTGTAAATATACAGTCCCTAAAACTATAAATTAACTATAATACATGTAATCTCAAGTTATTAAAAGATTATAAGAAATCTTTATTTATTAAACAGTGTAAACTCCTCTCTGCTGCAAGTAAACAAAACAACATGGAGCCTGCAAATTCAGAATACACAGGGGGGCGGAGCTATCTGTCACTCAGAACCAATGTCACACATGAGTGAACAAAGCAGTCCCAGAAAGCAGTCCCAGGGGCAGCTAGAACTGCTGGGACTGCTGGGACTGCTTTTCATAGCAGTCCCAGAGCAGTCCCACAGCAGTCCCAGAGCAGTCCCACAGCGGTCCCAGAGCAGTCCCACAGCGGTCCCAGAGCAGTCCCACAGCAGTCCCAGAGCGGTCCCAAAGCAGTCCCGGGGACTGCTTTCTGGGACTGCTTTGGTGTCAGGTTGGGTCTGGTCGGTACTGTACATCTTCATTCATACATTCTTATAATTCATCATTGGCTTTTTTATTGATTCATTGATGACTCCAATTGATGAACAAATGCACTAAAATTTTCTTTTTAATTAAAAAACCATTTTATTTATTTTTGCTTTTAAGACAGTCTGAAATGAAATTGATCTATTTCAGCTTTGAATATTTTGTGCTTCCCATGCATTGATGAAAGAAAGTACTAGTAATTTTTTAAAATATAAATTTTGCGGCTGATTTGGTGCTTTACATTAATTTTATTTGGAATGTTTAAAGGCATATATGGCGTATGTACAATGAAAATTATTAGACTAAAACTATAAGAACTTATTATTTGTAACATTACTTTATATAAAGATAGAACTTTTCCGTAAATTACAAAATCTAAGTCAATCGTGTTAAAAAGATATCACAATTTAATTTGGATTCTCGGAATTTTCTCCGACTCGGAAGAAAATACAAAAGATTTAAATAACACATTATAGAGAAGATAAAATCGTATAATTAGATGAAACGAGGTGTTCTCCGCGTTCAGAATTTTATGAAAAGCTTTAATTCATATGTATTACTTATATTTCTTTACTTAATTTTGTATTTTTCAAAAATATATTTTTTGATCAGTTACGCCATATATGGCTTTAATGGGAATTTTTTTATTGAACGATTAAGGATCACTTCATTATAAATAGGGATCTGATCTATAGGAACGGGCTTGGTTTTCTTCTCTACAAAAAGATTGTCGATTTCCGTTCCGATTAATGACATAAGGCCGAATACATTTAACAATTTGTTTTTTCTTCAATCTTTATTTCAGTGAGTAGAGGTAGAAGAAACCTTTTCATTGATTTTCTTAGTTTGTTATCTCCAAATGTAATAATTGATATTTGTCTTTACTTCTCATTGAGCATAATGGTAATGTCTACTGTCTCTGAAATTCTATTCTTTATGTCTAGGCTTTTTTTCCGTGGATATAATAAAAAATGTCATTGATGTGTGCAAATTATATAGGCCTAATTGAAATCAAAGGGAGTACAGTTACTGATATATGTAACCAAAATTAATGTGATTAAATTCTAAGGAATGTATACAATTGAAATTTGACGCAGCTCAATGCTGTCAAGAATATCTGTATCAAATAACACAGAGTGAGTGTTACTCTTGTCCTCGGAGAAAGTGTGCTTATTCCGAGGTGTGTTCCGCCTGACTGACAACTGTACATTTGATTGTTACGATTTGACATCTCTTTAGTTTTTCTTGTGTCAAGAATGGGCAAACATAAACGATAGATAATTGAAGGAAATACACAAGTCTATTTAAAAAAATTAAATTGTCTTTAAAAAGGCGAAATTTAAAACTTGAAAGTGTGGTGCCAGGTGGATTCGAACCCGCGACTTTAGAAAGAAGCATTTCACAGGGTAAAACCAACTTATATATCAACTGAGCTAATATCAGTCTATAAAAATGTCATGTCGAAATTTTAAGCAAATTTTCAAAATCAGGTTTCCTTATTTTTTGTAGTTTTTTGGGAATTTCGACCCTAGGGCAGGGGTGCCCCTAAAAAAATCATATTTTAAATCATTTCTTATATCATAACCTATCAAAATATCACAATTTTATTTAGGGGCAGGCCTGTCTTGAAGGACTTCAAGGCCAAAATTCATGCAAATATCAACGCTTTAACGGACAAAATGGTGTTTCAGTCAACTTTGAAGGTTTATTGTAAAGTTGTAAATAATAAATTTTAGGTATAAAATACAAATTTGGAAAATTTAAACATATGTACGGTAGAAAACAACAAATAAAGTTTTTAAAATTATTCAATGTCACTTTTTCCGGGAAATTGCTCTCTCCTATAGGTCAATTCTTTTGTTAAAGCAAATACATCCTTTGGATTTTTGACGATTTTCCCATATGGTACACTTTGATGAATAAATGTAATAAATATAATTTGTGAGAAAAAAAGTGTCCAACAAGTCCGGGGGGGGGGGGGGGGGTCCTGTCCAGAAGCACCTGTAATGTGGTGTTGTCATCTTGATCCTTTTGATCTCGATAACAAAATTCAGGATACCTAGCTTCAAAACACCAGGAAATATTTACCCCTTGGCAAACACATATCATCGAGAGCCTGCCTCTTATTTTTTTCGCAGACAGCACTTTTACTATAAAATATATGTATATATGAAATGAATGCATGAAGAATTCAGTCTTTCCCTAAACTTTTGTTGAAGTACCATAAAAAAAAGGTAACGTATGTTTGAGTTTAACAATTTCGTACTGAAAGAAAATGATATACTGCTCAGTATATGCTGTTTTTAAAAATTTTATTTTAGCTCTTTTTTTATTATTAATTTTTTTTTTGGGGGGGGGGGGCATACGGAATAATCATATTAAAGATGCATTGATAATTCACACAAGATTTATGATTTAAATAATACACACACAATTTTTTACTGTAATTATATTGATTGTAATTGAAACTTTACCCCCCCCCCCCCCCCAACAGCCAACAGATCTACTTCAACAGTTTACCTATATATCTTTTTCTCACAATTTCAACTTATTTGCAAGAAAATTCTATAGTTTAATGTTTTAAATTTTGCAAAACTACGTTATAATTATATAATGTTTAATTTTATTCGTAAAGTTTGAAACTTTTTGTCCTTCATCTCATGCATAACCCGAGATCTCTTTCACAACTGAATGATCGCATGCACAAGCAATATTATTTTCTGGGTTCCAAAATGGCGCTTGAAGTGGGAAGCCGTGTTTTGTAGGGTGTGGAGTTTTCGGCCGGGAATGAGTGTTTAAAATTGAGGTGGGTCCCTGAAAAGTTTTGAAGGCTTCCTTTGTGACTGCTGGACTATTGCAAACGTAATAATTTAATTTTGCATGCTTGTGCAGACGTCTTTTCCAGTTTTGAATTGTGTAGAGCTGCCGTGAATAGTGAGTGGAGTTACTACAAGAGGCCCACGGGCCTTATAGGTCACCTGAGCATTATGCAACAACTTTCCAGTTATTGAATCCGATTCATGTTTTAACTTAAGCCAGATGATATATGGCATTCACAATTTTGAAAGAGGCACCATTGATCATCATAACAGTACACTTAGCAGTTGCTTAGCTTGGTTACTGAATACCCATACGCAGGGTAGGGGAACAAAAATGAATTCCAACTAATTAGTAATATTCAGCAATAATCAGTTGTGCCCTAACACTGTGACATAAACCCCTGACCCTAGGTCCACACATTGCACAAATTTTAAAAAGGCACTCTTAAAATTGCCTTTCAAAAAATTGATAAATGTTTTATAAATTCAAAGGAGCAGATTTCAAATAATTAATTCATTTTCAGTATATAAGTAGAGCCCCCCCTCCCCCACCCCTTACCCAGGGTCCTTGAAATTCACAATTCTGCAAGATAAGGGCCCTTGCTCATCATGACTATATAGGTAGTTAATCTGCTTCATACACAGAGACAGAGAAGAAAATTTTCAAAGATTTATTTTCACTATATAATCAATAGGGCCCCGCCCTAACATCAGAACCCCTGACCCCTGGGGCCATAAAATTCATAATTTTAGAAGAGGCATTCTTGCTCATCATAACTATGTACTAAATTAGTTTATTTAATACCTTGGAGCAGAGAAGAAGGTTTTCAAGGAATTCATGTATTTTCACTATATAATCAATAGAGCCCCCCCCCCCTCTCATCACCAGAACCCTTGACCCTGGGGCCATAAAATTCACAATTTTGGTTGAGGCACTCTTGCTTATCATAACTATGCACTTGGTTAGTTTATTTAATACCTAGGAGCAGAGAAGAAGATTTTCTAAAAAATAATGTATTTTCACTATATAATCAATAGAGCCCCCCCTTCTACATACACCAGAACCCTTGACCCTGGGGCCATAAATTTCACAATTTTGGTAAAAGCACTCTTGCTCAACATAGCTATAAACTTAGTTTGTTTATTTACTACCTTGGAGCAGAGAAGAAGATTTTCAAAGAATTCATGTATTTTCACTTTATAATCAATAGAGCCCCCCCCCCAACACCAGAATCCTTGACCCTGGGGCCATAAAATTCAAAATTTTGGCTGAGACACTCTTGCTCATAATAACTATGTATTTTATTAAAATACCCAAGAGCAGAGAAGAAGATTTTCAAAGAATTCATGTATTTTCACTATATATAATCAATAGAGCCCATCCCTAACACCAGAACCCCTGACCCTGGGGCCATAAATTTCACAATTTTGGTAGAGGCACTCTTGCTCATCATAACTATGTACTTAGTTGGTTTATTTAATACCCAGGAGCAGAGAAGAAGATTTTCAAAGAAATAATGCATTTTCACTATATACTAATTTAGCCCCGCCCTAGCACTAGAACCCCTGACCCCAGGGCCATGAATTTCACAATTTTGGTAGAGGACTCATTGCTGATTACAATCATGCAAACAGTTTGACTGCTTGATGTCCAGGAGTAAAGAAGAAGATTTTTAAAGATTGCATTAATTTTAGTGGTTTTGGCCCCACCCCTCAGGTCCCAGGGGGGCAGGGATCATGAAATTCACAATTTTTGTTCCCCTTTAGCCATAGATGCTTTGTGTTAAATTTGGTTGAAATTGGTGCAGTGGTTGCAGAGAAGAAGCTGAAAATGTTCAAATGTTAACACACGATGGACGACGGACGACGGACGACGCACGACGCACGACGACGGACGAAAACTGATAGCAATAGGTCACCTGAGTTTACTCAGGTGACCTAATAAATAGACAATGTCGACTAGTCAGGCAGGTGTCCTTACACGAAACATGAGCACAGGAGGCGAAAAATCAAACTAGAACTGTCCAATAGGGACAAATACCCCCCGCTGGGTTTTTCAGAGAAGGTGCCAATTCAAAAATACTTTATGGATCTAGAGATGTTCACAATTTACTTAAAAAAATTTGCAGTGAAATATAATTGCTCATCATGTTTCTTAATGAATGAAATGGAAGTGCAACCAAATGAAACATCAATACTAATACATTGTAATTCCATTGAAACTTTTTTTTTTCATTTAATTTTTCTTCATTACTGCATTAAAAATATATATTGCAATTATGTGTTATGTCACTCTGCAAACTGATTGTTGAAAAAAAAACCATTATACAAAATCAAATTAATCTTGATACATGTATATCAATTTGAAATGCATTTTGAAAATAAAGAACTGGTCATCCAGTAATGAAGTGTTTTGACAGACAATAAATTACAATTAAGAGAATAAGAGAAGACTCTGAGATCTTTAATTCTTGTGCCTTATTCCCTGAAGATTTGATAACACACACACACTTGATAAGAGTATGCCTAAACAACTTCCAACACCAAACTCATTAATTTATCTTTAACTGGATGCATGTCCAGTCATTATTACCAAGAGACAAATGAAATTACATTATCTTCTGTGCAATGTAAAAACTGTTTTTAACACTTGATGTTTTTTTTGAAAGTTTTTATGAGTAGTTTTAAGCTGTAGTTCACGTTTTGGTACAGATATTCTAGATTCTATGTCTCAAACCTTATACATGAGCCCAAAATGAACAAGTCAATTAAAATTTTAAAAAGTACGTAAGGGTTGCCCGCAACCCTGTGTCTCGCCTGCTGTCGCTGTGGTTATATACATATACCCTGTAAATTCACAAATTATTGTGATGTTTTTATTATTGCGAATATTGCAACGTGTTATGAGTCGCAATAATTTGAACTTGCATTTTGAAATCAAATCCACTGTATATGTATCAAGTCATTCATGCAGAAAATGTAGGTGAAGATTACCTAATTATGGTACTGATATTGTTGGTTACCCATGATGTGTAGACTGACAAATTATCATGCCACTATAAGTTATAGTTGCTGAGATATGGACCTCCACCATAAATTTATGCAAAGTCACTCATGCGGAAAAATGTAGGTCAAGATGACCTAATTCTGGTACAGGCGTTTGTGGTTACCCATGATGTATCCACTGACAAATTATCATGCCACTATAAGTTATAGTTGCTGAGATATGGACCTCCACCATAAATTTATGCAAAGTCACTCATGCGGAAAAATGTAGGTCAAGATGACCTAATTCTGGTACAGGCGTTTGTGGTTACCCATGATGTATCCACTGACTAACTATCATGCCACTATAAGTTATAGTTGCTGAAATATGAACCTCCATTATCAATTTAACCAAAGTCATTCATGCAGAAAAATGTAGGTCAAAATGACCTAATTCTGGTACTGATGTTGTTGGTTACTTATAACCTGTACAATGACAAATCATCATGCCATTATAAGTTATAGATGCTGAGATATGGACCTCCACCAAAAATTTAACCAAAGTCACTCATGCAGAAAAATGTAGGTCAAGATGACCTAATTCTGGTACTGACGTTTGTGGTTACCCATGATGTATCCACTGACTAATTATCATATCCCTATAACTTATAGTTGCTGGAATATAGGTCTTCACCATAAATTATCATGAAAAAACTAAGTCCAACTTAAGGAAAAAATACGGAAAAATTTGAATTTTTTTTTTCAAAATCATACTTGGGATATAAATTTTTATCCATACTGAATATTGTGTCCAAATTTCAAGAAGACTGAATAAAATTTGAGAAAGTTATTGCAGTTTATAAAACTTTGACATTTGGGTTAACCAAAAGTTGGACGCCGACGACGACGACGACGACGACGGAATCTATGGTCGCTATGTCTCGCTTCGCGACATTCGTCGCAGGCGAGACAAAAACCTGTAAAATGCAGAAAAATGAACAAAAAGAATTGAAAATTCCAGGAGCACAACTTCATATGGTGAATAATAATTGTACAAATTTTCAGATTAATCCTTGCAATATGTTCTGAGAAATGGTCCAAACAAAACCCCAAAATAAAAATGAAAAAACACCTGTAAAATTCAAAATAATAATCCAATCAAGATGAAAAATATCAGGTGCACAACTTCATATGGTAAATAATATGTGTACAAATTTTCAGACAAATCCTTCCAATAGTTTCTGAGTAATGGTCCGGACAAAGTCTCGTCTACAGACAGACGGACAGACGGACAGACAGACATGGTGATTCCAATATACGCCCCCCCCCCCCCTAAACTTCGTTTGCGGGGGGTATAATAAATCTAGCTCAAAGCAGAGTCCAGTATTGAAAACACCAACAAAAGGAGATGAGGGTGAGTGGACACAGATTCAAATTCAATTAAAAGAAATAAAAAGCGATTTAAATAAAACTTTGAAAGCTGACGATGTAAAAGAGCTCATTAAAAATGTGGTCGAGGAAATGCTTCAAAAACATCAGGATAAGATTGAAAAAAAATTCAACGACAAAATTGAAGGTTTAAAGCAAGAAAATAGACAATTGAAAGAAAGTATGGAAAAGCTGGAAGCCGATAAAAGGGCAATTAAACATGAACTCGATGAGAGCAATAAAGCGTTAAAGGATTTACACAATCGATTTGAGGAGAATGAAAACATGGCTAAAGCTGCTTTCGCTAAGGCTAACCAAAACGAGCAATATTCACGAAAATACAATGTTAAATTCCATGGTCTCCCCGAAACCGAAGGAGAAAATCCCCTGGAAATTGTCAATAACGCACTAGCAGAAGTAGGGGTGGAAATTCAAGGCAGTGATGTTGTGGCCATTCACCGAACCCCTGGAAAGCCGGACGAACACAAACCCATAATTGTAAAATTTCTCAACATTGACTCAAAAATCCGTGTCATGAGAAAGAGATCAGACATAAAAGACTTAAAAAAGGGTTGGAAGGTTACTGATGATGTAACGAAGGCAAACGTCGATCTTATAATCGAACTGACCAAGGATCCCCGGATAAAATCAGCCTGGTATTTTAATGGCTCGATCTACGGACAATACGGAACCAAACGCGTGAAGTTTGACATTTTTGACAATATCGAACGCAACGGTGCCAGACAACTCACCGACAGACAGGTCACCGACAAAAGTGAAATTCGCCGAATGTACAATTCACCGACAATAGTGTCGGCAGTAGAAATTCATATAAAATAATTGTTAGATGTTGTGTTAAGTACTCAGATATAATAAACATAATCAAAGATGTATATAAAACGTTTTTCTTTGTCTTTTTTGTATATCGATCATAATGATTGTTGGTCTTACGCATATGTATTGATTGCTTCTCGTGAATCCGTGCAAGGACATAGGTCGGCAATATTGGGTGAGGTTTTTGATTTAAAAAAAAATTGAAATGAATAAAAACGTTTACTCACATACATAAATTTCTATTAATATTTTCTTTTAATTTCCATGTTTTATATTTTCTGTCGATGATGTACACACGTCTTTCGGTGACATGTCGTATCGGCGAGTTTTACAGTGTCGGTGAAAAAGGTGTCGGCGAGTTGTCGTTCGGTGAGATGTCTTTCGGTCACCTGTCATAGACCCCGAACGCAAACTGAAAAACAAGTAACTTTTCTTTTCGGAAACTCTTTGGTCCAATTGGTATCTATTTGACATTTACAAAGATGAGGTGTACTTCCGGTGTTGAGAAGGTAAACAAAACTTGTTGTTGAGCTCTGTCTCGTGCCGTTCAAGGGTCACAAGGAACTAAACTTTTTTTTCTCTCACTTTTTTGTTTATTTTTTTCTAGTTATGTTGTGTGAAAGTTTGTCAATGTGTGTGTGTGTGTGTGCTATACTTACCTGTGTCAATCTACCTACGGAAGGGGTGTGCCCAAAATTTATTGCAACAATACAGAGCTGGAACAATCTGTTTTCTTTCCTAAACCAGTATGAGTTACAGTGTACTTTCTTTTAATTGTAGGGGGATTGGAGGTATAGAAAAAAGAAGGGATGTATTAAATTATATTAAGCAAAAGAATTTCTCGGTATGTTTACTTCAAGATACTCATTTAACTAATGATGATTATCAACAAGTGAGGTCTTTCTGGGGCTTTGATGTATAATTTTCGCCAGGAAAATCAAATGCTAGGGGCACTGCAATACTATTTAATAACAATTTTGAATATAATATTCACAAGCAATACAATGATGATGATGATGGGAATCTCCTTATACTTGAAATGAATGTTTTCAATAAGTATGATTTTATGTTAATTAATTTGTATGGTCCAAATAAGGACAGCCCATCTTTTTATGAGTCTTTGTTTGATATACAGTGAAACTTTTCCAAACCGGCCCCCCTGGAAACCGGTTCTCCCTGAACATCGGCCAAATTAATTAGTCCCGGCAAAATTCTTAACATTTCTTTACACATAAACTCTCATAAAACCGGCCACCCCTGAAAACCGGACACCGGCCATTTTTCCAAGAACAAAAGTTAAGAAACATAGGACATTTCCCCTCATCATACCGGCCACTTTTTGATTGCAAGAAATAAATTGTCATTGGCCGGAGGGGTAAAAAGGACCGGGCGGAGGTGTGAAAAATAGCCTACCCACCAGAAGTCAGAGACAGAGGTGTGAAAAACTGAATATGGCTTCATAGCGTTTTCTATTGTTTAACCATCTTGAAGGGGTAATCATCTTGCCAGACTACGTAAATGACCGGTCTAAGTTGTGTACATAATTATGATTAACAAAAATTAAACATGAAGTAATTAAATATTAAGCAACTAGTAAATTGAAATCACAGAATGAATCAACAAATTATTGCACGCCTTATTGCATCATCTTTTTAAATACACATAAGCGGCCTGTTACAGATACATAATGCTAAGAAAAAAATACTAGTAAAATGTTTACCAAAATATACATTTTTTTTAAAATTAAAATAACAGAAATATTGCTCAGAAATGTTTTAATTATTTACCTAAATTTCACTGAGGTACAAGTTTTTTAATGACGTAAGCGATACATAGATACATGCAGTTATACTATACTGTATAGAGTTAAGGTAAAGGGTCCTGGTTTATTTCTTCGCATATGGTTAATAAAGTAACTTTCCATGTTTTTTTTTTCTTTTATTTTTTAACTTCTTTCTATAAAAATCAACATGTATGACGAATTTATCCTCAATAATATTAATTTATTTTTTAGACCTTAAGAATACATTACGTGTCTGCCGATAATTAATAACATGTTGACAGATAATTATAACAGACACCAACTATATATTCTACCTAGCATCTGTCACATATTAGTTCTGCAATTCTTCAGTATGTTAGATTCTCGGGAAACCGGCCACCCCTCTAGTCCGGCCATTTTATTCAGTCCGGCAGCTGGCCGGTTTAGAGAAGTTTTACTGTAATATCAGAATTTAATGGTGAATTTGTTATTATGGCAGGGGACTTTAATCTGATACAAGATAAAAATTTAGACTGCTATAACTATAACAATGTAAATAACCCAGAAGCTAGAAAAGTGGTATTGGACTTAAAGGAAACACTTGGCCTGGTTGATCCTTGAAGAATTAAGTATAATAATCGGAAGAGGTATACATGGTTTAAAAATAAACCAACTAAAAAAGCTAGACTAGATTATTTTTTGGTGTCAAATGAATTAATGGCACTTATCGATAAAGTTGACATAAGTCCGGGCTATAGATCAGACCATTCAATGATTGAACTTAACATTACATTAAGTAAATTTGAAAGAGGAAAGGGGTTCTGGAAATTTAATAACTCATTGCTTAATGATCCTGTCTATGTTGATAAAGTCAAAGAAACAATAAATACGGTTAAACAGAAATATGCTGCTCTCCCATATAAGCCTTCAGAAATTAAGAATATACCAGATGAAAATTTATGCTTGACTATAGATGATCAATTATTTTTTGAACAACTGTTATTAGAAATAAGGGGAGTAACAATTGCCTTATCATCTAGAAAAAAGAAGCTTACAGAAAATAAAAGAAAATCTCTCGAGGAAGAAATAATTAAACTAGAAAGTGATCTTAATGATAGTAGTGATTCTCCAGACACTTTTGAAAAATTAAAACAAGCACAAACCAAACTCGAAGAAATTAGAAAAGAATATATTAAAGGACTATTTGCTAGAACTAAGCTTAAATGGATAGAATATGGAGAGAAACCTACTAAATATTTTCTTAGTCTAGAGAAAAGAAATTATATAAATAAAACTGTAAATAAGCTTCTCACAGATAATGGTATTGTCACTGGACAGTCGGATATCCTATCCGAAATTGAAAGATTTTATAAGGCATTATACTCATGTGTGGACAATAAGTTACACGATGTGGAATTGGAAAGCATTATTAATACTGAACATATTAATGTATTGGATAAAAACACCGCTACAGAACTTGAAGGTTTGATATCGAAAGAGGAAGCCCTTACAGCACTTAAAAATATGAAAAACAATAAAAGTCCTGGAAGTGACGGGTTAACTGTTGAATTCTTCAAATTTTTTTGGAAAGATTTTGGAACTTTTCTAGTCAGATCTCTTAATTATGGATTTATATCAGGGGAATTATCTTTGACCCAGAAGCAGGGTATTATTTCTATTCTCCCTAAGGGGTATAAGCCAAGAGATTACCTTAAAAATTGGCGGCCTATTTCGTTACTAAATGTATCATATAAAATTGCCTCCTCATGTATTGCTAATAGAATAAAAAAGGTCTTGGACTTCTTAATTCATGACAATCAAAAGGGCTTTCTTCAGGGTAGATTTATAGGAGAAAATACTCGTGTTATTTATGATACAATCCATAATACTCTTGAAAACCAGATCCCAGGTCTCTTATTACTAATTGATTTCGAAAAGGCATTTGATTCAATTTTATGGCGATTTATGTATAGGACCCTAAAGTTGTTTAATTTTGGCCCTGATTTAATAAAATGGGTATTAGTTTTATACAACAAAGCTAGACTGTGTGTTTTACAAAATGGTATTTTTTCTAATTTCTTTTTAATTGGACGAGGTTGTCGCCAAGGAGATCCTGTATCCCCTTATTTATTTAACCTCTGTGTTGAAATTATGGGTATAATGATAAGACAAAACAAAAACATTAAAGGAATAAATATAGGAAAGGAAAAAGTTTGTTTACTCCAATATGCGGATGATACAGTACTGTTCTTGGATGGCTCAGAAAAAAGTCTAAAAAGTGCACTTGACCTTCTTTTTCAATTTTCAAAATTTTCCGGTTTAAAGCCTAATATTAGTAAAACTAAAGCTATCTGGATTGGCTCAAAACTTGGTTCAAATGAAACACTGCGTGATAATACAGATCTAAGTTGGACTAATCAACCATTTACAATATTGGGTATCACTTACACTGCAAATCTTAAAGTGGCACTGTGACGCACAAAGGGGAAAATTGACAAATGTAGAATTTTCGCATGACCCTTGTAAATTTTGTTCAATTCCTAAAAGTATTACGTTTCAGAAAATTACAGGTTTCAGAACCTAAAAATTGAATTTTTATGGGGAAAAATAAAAGTAAAAATAATTTCTGTCTGCTCCAAAACGAAAATATTGCAAAATACCCTGGTGCTTCTTCCTCCCTATTATACGCGTGCGCAGAAAAATGTTGAATAAGTTTCCATAGTTACCATGGTCTCAGGTATCCATAAATGAATATAAGTAGACCAAAAATTTGATGTTATCTTTTTAAAAAGTTGTTGGAACATATATCTCACCTTTGCATGCTCCAATTGAATTTTGTTTACAAGTTTGAGCTAAAAATAAGAGTAGCGTGTAGTGTTGGCAAATCGGACGATTTTTAGTATCCGGTTACTCGCTTCATCTTCCGATCGAGTACCCGGTTACTCGGATGATTTTTGGTAAAAGTATCAATAACAATGATTTATTTTACTTATTTTATACTTATCGGTAGTAGTAATGCACAAAGATACTGTTTAATGACATTATACATGTTAAATTTACAATACACACATACGATATCGTCAAAGATTTACGATTTTAAAATAAAGAAAATTGATAGGGAATTCGCACACTAAAACAAATAAATACGCCATCGTCAATCACCAGTTTACACTTTCTTTTTCACCCCCCGAAATATGTAGCAATCAAGGAGAATAATTATTTACATACTCCATTATTAATAGTTAATATGTGGTGTGGCCAGTAAATCGCTGGTTTCAGAATGATTTAAGCTCAGCTGATTTAACAGATTTTTAATCAGCTGTTCTTTTGTTACAACTCCAAGCTAATTATGTCTGCGGCGGCATCTCGTTAAATTATCAAATGCGGTAATTATAACGCAGGCCTACAAAATATGTATACCCCAAGCAATCAAAGCTATGATCAATTATATAAAGTGTGAAAACTAATTAATCAAAACAATTTGATTCACTTCAACCACGCACTAGATCAAGTCTAACGGTACCTAATATTAGGGAAATGTGGAAGTTCGTATACATTTATAAATTATAAAACATTCATATTCTATGCCTTTCCTATGTAGAATTTATTTTATCCGAGTAACCGAATAGCAGTTTTACTAACCGATACTCGTAACGTTCGACGGTTAAACGGTTAACCGGTTAACCGGGTACTCGTTGCCAACACTAGTAGCGTGACCTTGACATATACGAAACAACGAAACGGTAGACACAACCTTTGTTTTTCCGGCACGTATATTGTGCAGTCAATTCTTGCAGTATAATTGTTGTATCTTCGCTTTATACTCATAATTTTCGTAAGTCTTTCTTTGTATGCTACAGAATCTTAAAATTCAGATATGATTTTGACTCACTGTGCCGCTTTAAAGAAATGGAACAACTGAACTTTGATAGCAAATTAGTTGGGATTCAAAAAGAAATAACACAGTGGTCTAAAAGACATATTACCCCATTAGGCAAAATAACAGTTGTTAAAAGCGTTTTACTGTCCAAACTTACTCGTTCAGTGTTTTGCCTACACCAAGCGTACAGTGGATTAAAAAACTAGAAAAATTACTTTTTAAATTTATTTGGGGCAATAAAACTGATAAGATTAGCCGAAAAACATTACAGTCAGAGTTTAAAAAAGGTGGATGCAGAATGACTAATATTGAAATTTTTATAAAATCTCTTAAACTTACTTGGTTTCGGAGAATACTTTCTACTAACGCAACACAGTGGACAGTGTTGTTTACAGAAATTACTTGTTGTAATGTCACACAGATGTGTCAGTTTGGGTCAGAAAACATTAGACAAAAAGTAAAGTTAATTTCCAATCCTTTTTGGAGAGAAACACTCTCATATTTTACAGATTTTATTAATATTTGTACATCTGCAATACAGGATAACACACTATTGGAACCATTATGGTACAATGATAAAAAAAAATACAAAACCAAAGTGTTTTTTATAAATCTTTATATAGAAAAGGATTCCATATAGTTTCTGACTTGCTCATTAGCCAGGGTACTTTTATTTCTTATGATAAATTAAAAGATAATTTTAATGTAAAAATGCCCTTTACCATATATGAAGGTCTTAAGCATGCTATTTTATGTGCAATGCCAGAAGTAAAAAATCTGGATCCTTCTTTAGTAACAAGACCAGTCCAGCTTGAGTTTATAACAATTTTGTGTAAAGATAAAAAAGGTTCTAGAAGAATATATGATTTGTTTATGTCCCAAGGACAACATAAACCTTTGTGTGAAAAGAAATGGACAAATGATTTATCACTACAAGATGATTTTAATTGGAATCAAGTTTATATTAATCTTAAAAATCTAACAAAAGATACAACATTGTTTTGGTTTCAATATAGAATTTTACATAGAATACTTGGTGTGAATAGATATTTGTTTTTTTCAAAAATTATTGATAATCAAAAGTGTGCTTTGTGCTCACAGGAACCTGAGACATTAAAACACTTATTTTTTTAATGTGATTTTGTCAAGATAATCTGGTCATCCTTAGAAGATTGGATTTGTTTAAAATCTGGTAGAACATTGCAATTTAATATACAAAATGTAATCCTCTGTACTGCAGACATTGATGTGGGTTTGAATGTTATTATTGTATTAGTAAAAAAATATATCTTTCAAACATCAAGAAAAAAGTGTACCATTTTATTTAATGATTTATTATTGTACTTGAGTAATTATTTTGTTATAGAAAAAAAGTATATGATGTTGAACAATTTGAAAAAAAGATGGTCTTATTGGAACTGTCTTTTTCAAAGTAATGACTAAGCATTGGAGTTTTATACTATAGTTATATTGACTGATATTTATTTAATGACTAAGCATTGGAGTTTTATACTGTTGTTATACTGACTGATATTTATTTCACCCCCCTTCCACATGTAATATTGTGTGAGTCTCACTCTG
>NW_026939972.1:20000-99512 GCF_032062105.1 Saccostrea cuccullata
AATTGCTCATGGAATCACATTCTTATATTTTAATAAAAAATATCAATTATTGCCTGAATCGAGTCCATTTACTACCTGTGCACTGGAATTATTCGCATCAACTGCACAACCGGAAATCGATCTCTTTTGATTGCTATACACAACTGCTGGTTGTGCAAGTGATCGATTAGCAGGTGTGCCATAGGTCACCTGAGTATCATATAACACAACTTTCCAACAATTGAATTTGGTTCAATATGGTTCTTGTTTTTAAAAAAGCAGTTTTATAGCATGATATTCAAAATGTTAAAAAAGGCATTATATCTCACCATAAGTATACACTAAGCATGCTTTGTTTGATTACTTAATACCCTTAAGGGAACAAAAAAAAAACATTTCAGCTAATTAGTAACAATCAGTAATAATCAGCAATAATCAGTAAAGCTCAACCCAACAGGAACCCCCTCATCCTTGTCGTAACACATTTCAGAATTATGGAAAAGGTTCCCTTGCTCATGGTAAATGTTTGATTACTACCAAGAAACTTATTTCAAAGTATTAATTCATTTTCAGTATATAATTAGAGCCCCTCTATCTTCTACCTTATCCCTGACCCAGGAGCCTAGAAATTCACAATTCTGGAAGAAGGACCCTTGTTCATTTTCACTATGTACTAAGTAGTTCATCTGCTCAATACAACCCGTACGAAATCTTTAGGTGGATTCCACCTGAAATTCAGGCGGACTCCAGGCGGACTCCGCCTAATAGCTTTTGTCTTTAGGTGGAATAAAGGCGGACTGCAGAATTCCGCCTAACAAAGACAGAGTACGCCTAAACCAACAAGCGGATTCCGCTTTAGTCTTCAGGCGGACTGCAGATTCCGCTTAAGTCTTCAGGCGTACTTTTTAAGTTTAGAGGGAAAATAGGACTTAGAAAATTTCAAGAGAATTGAAAGGCGGATTTTACTATGACAGTACAAATTTTCTCTTTGAATATGAAACCCTATAAAATATTACATATAATCTTGGATTTATAAAATAAATAAATCTTATACAGTGAATATTGCAACCTTAAAGTAATGATAAATAAATTGTAGGGTGAAAAAATAGCGAAATCTTTTTTTCATTTTATATATTTATTTTTCAACATTGATTTGTTTCCATGTTTGTAAAACAAAAACCTGTAATTTTATACACATTTCCATGCATACTTATAGTACCCAAGACATTTTCTTACAAATTTTTGTCTAAGTGAAAATAAATCTTGAATTAATAAAATACTTCAATTTCAATAGCTGGATACATTTAAAAGATACAACCAAATTTAGGTTTTAATCAGACTCTAGTCTGTTTGGAAATTTGCATACATATAACGTCTGTGCACCAGGAAAAGATACTAGCATACAGCTTGACAACAGACTCTTGATATGTACAACTTCAATGTCATTTGTTTCACTAACTGACAAAATGTGCAAATCTTCATCATATTTTCTACAAAATAACTTTTTTATAAAAACAAGTGTTTTCACAATATTCAAGAAAATGTCTTCATATAAAATAAAAAACATTACTTCTCCAAAACAATTTCCACTCTCTCCTTGGTAGCAAACAGCTGAATTGTTTCTTTTAACCATTCTGGAATATTCTGTCCCATAGATTATAAATGCTCCATATTCTACACGATTAAAACTTGTAAATTTATTTACTATGGGGTCATGTCTTTTAAAAAATGGTTTGAGATATGTTCCCATCGATGGCTTTTTGTTTCCATACCAAAGGGCCGCAAGAATATATTTTCTTTATTCATTCTTTGATTGTAAGGCAGTTCATTGATAATCAAATAAATGGGCCAAATAGATGTTTTGCTGCTTTTAAACACTGGGGCTCCGTCTGTATTGAAGGTAAATGAAATATTTTCTTGATAGCTGAGTATTCCACTATTTTCACACAAATCTTTATATAATCTTCCATCATAAATATCTTCATATGATCCTCCATTTTTTTCCTGTTAAATCTGTGTCCCAAACTATTATAAAATCCTTTTTGAACAAATAAATTCTTGATTTGATTTTCCAGTGGCATTTCTATGAAATAACAAGCATTTTTCACATTGAATGCTGCTCCACAAAATTCATATGGGCACTTTGGGACTGATGTATTTTCAATAATTCCAAGGCAATGATGGCAGTAATAATGTCTGACAAGTGGATTTCTCAAATTTTTGAAAAAAAGTTTAAATTCATATAATGTAGAGCATAGCTTATGGCCGTTGGGAAGAGCCAATGCAATGATTTTCAGGAGTTGTTCTGTTGCTTCACCAATCAAATTGTACCTGGAAGTAAAGACAGCAAGCAACAGCATAAAGGCTCCTAACGTCACTGCTGCGCCTCGGAGTCTATGTCATTGATGCTTTCCGTTTTATCTGATGGCTGAAAAGGGTCCTCAGTGTCATCAGGTTGAAGGATATCTGAGAGAGCATCATATTCCAGGTCATAATCCTCTTCAGCAAATTGTGGTTCTTCTGATACATTTTCACAATACTCATCTTCATCCACGTGTAAATTGTTAATCAGCTCTTTTTCATGAGTCCGGATGAAATCAAACTCAAGTTCATCAATACCATGGTGTAGGGTGGTTTCGCGCCGATTACGTGTTCGCGCCGAGTGGTTTCGCCCCGTTTATCTACAGGTATATACAGGTAAGGTAAGGTATTGGTAGTATACAGAATGGCTTCCCCCGATTATTGGTAGTATACAGAATGGCTTACCCCGATTACCTGTAATTACATAAACCAGTAGCCTGTTATTAATGAACCCCAAGCGCTAATGTCGTGTTGTGTTGAGTAATTATCCCATTTTCTAGTACAAGTGTAATGGTTAGGGCCGTGGATATCGGCCTGGATAGCTCAGTTGGTAGAGCACCTGACTAGAGATACAGGGGTCCCGGGTTCGATTCCCGGTCCAGCCATACATTTTCTCCTTTCCTGTTACAGATTTGGTGCCGTGCCATGCCCTGGAATTGACAGGTGAAAGACCTGCCAGGGATGAGCCTGGGTTGGGGTCTTTGGAGGGCCAAAGACCTTTAAGGAGGGAGGAATGTAATGGTTAGGGCCGTGGATATCGGCCTGGATAGCTCAGTAGGTAGAGCACCTGACTAGAGATACAGGGGTCCCGGGCTTTTTGATTCCCGGTCCAGCCATGCATTTTCTCCTTTCCTGTTACAGATTTGGTGCCGTTGACCACCCCTGGAATTGCAGGTGAAAGTCCTGCCAGGGGCAATAAGAACTTGGGTTGTGTCTTCGAGGGCGAAGACCATTTAAGGAGGGAGGAATGTAATGGTTTGGGTCGTGGATATCGGCCTGGATAGCTCAGTAGGTAGAGCACCTGACTGGAGTTACAGGGGTCCCGGGTTCGATTCCCGGTCCAGCCATGCATTTTCTCCTTTCCTGTTACAGATTTGGTGCCGTTGACCACCCCTGGAATTGCAGGTGAAAGTCCTGCCAGGGGCAATAAGAACTTGGGTTGTGTCTTCGAGGGCGAAGACCATTTAAGGAGGGAGGAATGTAATGGTTAGGGCCGTGGATATCGGCCTGGATAGCTCAGTTGGTAGAGCACCTGACTAGAGATACAGGGGTCCCGGGTTCGATTCCCGGTCCAGCCATACATTTTCTCCTTTCCTGTTACACAAGTAACACCTTTATTGAGTCTATTTTTTTTAACTAAATTATGACTATTTGATCAAATTTGATCGTTTAATTTGGAATAATTTAGGATTGGATGTCAAAATATAATTTTTATTTCTGTTGAAATATACTATTTATTTCTGTTGAAATATACTATTTATTTCTGTTGAAATATACTATTTATTTCTGTTGAAATATAATATTTATTTCTGTTGAAATATAATATTTATTTCTGTTGAAATATAATATTTATTTCTGTTGAAAATAATATTTATTTCTGTCATCATTATTTATAATTAATCTGCTCGTCATTAATGATCAAACGATAATCAAACGACTACCCGATAAGCGGTATCTTCAGTAATTCAGCGGCGCAAATCCACGTGGGGCGAAACCACCCGGCGCGAACAAGTAATCGGAGCGAACCCACTCGGCGCGAACACGGAATCGGAGCGAAACCACCCGCATTCAATACCATATTGTCCATCAACAGGTTCTTGTAAGTTAACTCTATCTGGGTTTGAATTTATTATCTGCAATTGTTCAAAATAAAATAATCAATTGTTGCTTTTTGAGTTCATTTCTATAATAATATATAATATACAAATTTTTCTGAATTATGTTATATTTGTCACTTCTTTAATGAATTACTTTTAAAGATCAAAACGTGTCCTAACGTGAGGAGAAAATTCGAGTTAACATGAATATCAATCTGTTTTCGCCAGTTCAATATCAATAAAATATATATCTGTTTTAAACAGTGTTAAATGGTTATAACTTTTATGTAAATCACGAAATGAACTTTTTGAAAAGGCTTGTAAACGGCGTAACATTCAGAAATCCCCTCAAATCGAGAATCCGGATGTTTACATTTCTTTCTTATTAAAGCGAACATAAATGCAGTCGGGCTATTAGAAAGTTAACTCGAACGTTTTTCAGTCTTATTCAAAAAAGATCCTTTTATATTTTTGTTGTAAAAGCAACAAAACAAAATACATTAATTACTTAGCGCAAAAGATCTTAATTGAATTAGATTCGACATTTTTATTTTCTTTTTTCAAATGAATCAATCGTTTGTAAACCATGTGCACTATACATATATTATATAAAACATAAATCTCGGTAAAAGTTGCAGGCGTTAAATATTATTTTAAAAATCGATTATACTAGCGTTATAAAATACTAGTACCTTTTCAGATAATTCGCTTTCATCACTTGGCATGCTTGGTGAATTGCATCCTGTCGAGGTGACATCGATGTCTGCACTCATGGCACCTGACACGGACATTGTCATATCTTCATTCCCCTGCAGAGATTCTGAACAGCGGTTATCCTCTAAATAAAATCTCTTGTAGGGACCCCGTCTTCCAGTTCCTTTACGCTTTTGTCCATTTTCTCTGTCCATTTTGAAATTGATTTAGCAAAAAAAATATTCGATCAAGCGATTGGCAGTTTGGTTGTATGCAGTTTTGAACGTAACTTGAAATACTATCCAGAGTAGATGGTCACTGCTGCAAGGATTTAGGTAACCAAGGGGAAAATATGTATACACTGATAACAATTTTCTTTTATGAAATTGTTACTGCATTAGGCCTTGACTTTGTTCAAAATAATAATTTTCATATCTATTTCTTTATATACATTTCCCATTTTAAATTTTATTTGGCGAATGTAGCTTTAATCAGCGGGATTATCAGCTTATCGCCATGGGTCATTTTGTCTACAACCCTCGGGGGCCCCGCCGGTCAGCTTGAATCATCCCTTAACTGAAACCTGATAGTGATGCTAACCCCCTATGGTTTGCATCCGCGCCACTTCTTCTTTGTTTAAATCTACATTGCGCCGTGCAGAACGTTTTGAAGACCAAACGTTTTTACTGACCAACAGAATGATGTTCGCTTGCATCTTTTTTTACGAGGACATGAGTTTAAGTGTCGTTGGACAGAAATCAAAAAAGCTTGAGATGATGAATTCCTTTAAGGAAGGCGAGAAAGTGAAGATGAACTGGGGAAAATCTGGCATGTTCTCTGGATGCATTGTCAAAGTGCATGGTAAGAATCTAATGCAGCTTTAACTCGTTTTTTTAAGTGTTTCGGAAATTACGTATACTGTTATTTTATATTTCTCCATAATCGTGAAAACCAGATAATCATTTATGGAATGAAAATGCACTTGCTACTGTATATTCATCAAAGGCGCGCGGGAAAATTGTTTTCACTTTTCAGTCATTGGTATATATCATACGATATGTACAGTAATATTTATTGTTAATTTCTTTGTCTAATTATGTTGTGCTTTCTCCGCTGATCCTTGATGATGAAAAAAACTTGACAATAGGGATTAAGTACCCCCTCCCTAATTTCAAATCGGGAGAGATCGGATATTATCGCTTTCAACTCGGAAGACGCGATCAACCAATGAAAAGCCACGCACTTTGTTATGTCCCTTGAGGGAGCTCTTTTATGTTAAGAGGTAAATTAAATCGTAGTGATTGTAAACATTGCAGTGTAAATGGCAAAGTCGAAGTGTGTCAAGATCGGGGACATTGATTGAAACGTAAAAGAGATCAAATTTAAAAATGTGAATAAAATTATGATAATAAACAAGACCTCTCTCTATATAAAGTAAATAATATATCGTATGAATTTAGAGAGCCTTTTATCTATCAATGTGTTCAAACTGTAAAACGTCATTAGGGTGTACGTAGTTTGAATAATCTATATCTACCGCGGCCATGGCATTAATAAATTATATTCATTTAAATGCAACAAAAATCTCAAATATATTAAGTGTACTTTAATTTCAAAGGACAAAGTTGCATCGCTCACCACTTAAGGGGGATGTGCGGCCACCTTTAGTGCAGTGAGAACAAAATGTAAACATTTCTTCAAATGGCTAAAGTACATTATATTTTGATCAAATGTTAAACCCTTATGATAAAGATACAATAAATATGCATAACTGAATGCATGTTGTGCATATATAATCTATACTTTTGCAGAAAAATGCTTTTGATATGCTCCTTAGAACTGCGCAGCTACAGAATTCAGCAGAGCCTTAAAAAATCCAAAAAAATACGCAAAGTGTGCATTAATGTTCTTTCTACAACCATTTGTTGAGAAAATGTCTAAATTTTGCACTTTTAAATGATAATTTTAAGTTCAAAACAAGGTATCGTTGTCTTCAAAAAGAATGTAAAGAACCCTGAAAGTAGTTCATTGATAGCAGCACGTGGTCTATTTTTAGCACAGAATTTTGTTTTCCAGACCTCTTCTTAATATGGAGGGACATAACAATCTTTAAATGTAGAAGAGAATTACGGTTGCAAAATATTTCAAGTAATATGAACACTTTTAAAAGAGGAATTGTGTTATAGTGTGGCTTGAAGTAATTTATTTAGTATTATTATCGAACAGTTGTTAAATAGTGTACGTATTGAAATAAACTTTTTGATTCCAGGTAAGGAAAAATGAGCACCATCAAAGTTAATATTAAGAGTTTGTTTAGTTTGCCACAGATAACTTATAATATCTTATCAAAAGTTTAATTATCACTAATGAAGCACAAAGAAATTAAACACATAAAATCGATATGAAAAACCTTGTGTTAGTATCAATTAGTACGAGGGGTGATCAAAAAGTTCTCGAACTATCTCTATATCTACAAAACCACAATTTAGATTAGAAACAAATTTGGTGCACACTCAAGTTCTATAAATAGAATATGTCGAATAAAGTTTAACTCACAATGTGAAAATGAAGTCATTATGCAGGTACTTGTGACGAAAAATGGTTGTCTCAGTGGAACTCATTCAACAAACGACTAAAATAATTATGGTATATCTTAAAACTGCCTTTGAAGTAACGTATAAGAATTTGTTCATAGTTTATTAAGACAAATGACTTCCTAATAATTCAATCAATGATTGGATAGACCGTTTTAGTGAAGGAAGGCAGATGGTTGAATATGATACTTGTTATGTTGCCCGGTGAAAGCAAGTTTGAAAAGGGGTTTGTTTTTAATTAAGCTATATGCTATCAAAGATCTCCAATTTACACTTGAATATTTCAACAATAATATAACTATCAAATACCTAAGATATCGTTTACTTTTGATCACCCCCCCCTTTATATACTCCGTCAAATAAACATTTACAATTTTCATTACAGCGGAGCAACATTTAAAAAGGAATAAAATCATTCAGAGTGGGTTAGGAGATTTAATGAATAGTTTTTTTTTCTATTTGCCCATTTTGCAAGCATATTAATACTTCTTATCTCAATTTTAAAGAGTAAAGAAAAAAAAATCAACATAATTAAATATTTTATACCATCTTTATAATGAAGTTTGGTGGACCTCCCAACTCAGGGAAATTTTATTGGGTCCGTATTTATGGTGAGAAAAAAATCCTTAAAATTTAAACATATTTGTTGACGGAAGAAAAAAAAATTCTGTAATTGGAAGTAAAATAAAATTGAGTCGGGCCATTTTTAGGCAGTAGATCGGGAGAGAGGGCAACCAAATATTTTTACAACAAATGGTCTTATAAGGCTGGTACATGTTCCATCACATACTTAGTAATGCAAAATTTTTTAATCTTTGGCACTATTTTGAAAAAAGAACAAATAGGATTTTCGGAAGGGGGGGTAGTCTCTCATTTTTTTGCGATGATAGACATAACATATGCAATGGATCTTTGTTTGCAAACATTGTGATTGCTTCTAAATTTAAAAAAAAACAACTCAATATATTTTATCAAGCTTCGTATGTTCAATGAGCGAGAGCTTACAACGTAGTCAACATAATGAGACATGATGTGTTTTTATGTCCAAACATTACTCCATACGATGTGTTGGTCATTGCAAACAATCAAGCTATTTATGTGAGGTGCCTGAAGTAAATCCTTTAACTTCCTATTTTTTTTCTATCTAACTGCTAAACAAAATAGACATGTGCACCAACTTTTCGAATGTAAGACATGTAATTGCAATTTGTTTTTCATGCACCGCATATTGTTTAACATTTTCAAATTAAATGCTAAGCATCCTCCTTGCAGTGCCCCATTTCAAAAAAAACTTCTACCGCCACAGGAAAAAAGACCCGACGTAAACACATATGTTCAGGGCAATTTTTAAGCTTTTTTCTTGAGTTTTAAAGAAACCAACAAATTATCAAGACTTGTTCCACGAAAAATTAAATATAATCATGGAAATAAACGCATCTATCTACAGCAGATATATGCACATGTCAACCACGTGCTCAGTGTATTAATATTAACTAGGAAACTCGAGCTATGAACAGAACAGTTTTTCCCGATTTGCTGGAATGGGGTTAAATTCGCGTTTTTTAATTAATCAGACGAAGCGATGCAACAAATAAAAGTAGTAAGTAATATTACCTAATGATTATTACTTAGTAATTTCTTGTCTTGATGTTATTATGGTCGCATTTATTCTAAAATCAATGTTATTCGAACTCTGTGTGACAGAGGAATGGCGGACGAAATAAACACATGGCCTCAGGAAGACACACATATGAAAAATCAAATTTTCAAGAATTCTAGATAATGACAAGAAAATAGTGAAACAAATGGTTGTAGCCATATTATCAATGAATTAAACTAACACCATTTTCAATGCATTTTTCATCTCGTGAATGCTGTAGCTGCGCAGTTCTACCATGAATAATTAACTCCTAATTAAAACCAAAAAAACTTAATTATTTACTAATTTTGGTCTCTAACAGTAGGTTACTAGTGCATTAACACTTTGAGTAAGTTTGGGCTAGTTTAGACGAGTATTAAGCGAATTCTTGGCATTTCTTATTTCACACTAGACTAGATCCAATTGGCTTGTACATCCCCCTTAAGAAATATATACATTTGATTTTTAGAAACTGAAGAACTTCTCAATGAAGAGGCCATTAAGGCAGAAAAGAAAATCTTACGAGGGAAGCATTATAATACCAACGAAGAGAGAGTGGAGGCCCTGATTAATTATTTTAAGATTCGTGTGAATAAAGCTGAACATCAGGAAAAAAATGGAAAGCGAGAGAGAACAGCAACAGAAAGAGCTAAAGAGAGCAAGGAACAGGATCTGGAACTGAGTCCCAAGAAAAAGAAAAAAAATCAAAAAGAAAATGAAAAAGGGAAGAAAATGGATCATGAAAAATGCAAAGAAACAGGAAAGGAGAAAAGCAAAGACAGCAAAGGAAATAAATCAGGTAAAGAAGATACGATGAGGAAAGCTCTGAATCCAAAAGAAAAAGAAAAACAAGAGAAAAGGGCAGAAAGTAACGTTGAGTTATTAGCTGCGAAAGAAATATTAGCATCTTCTTTGTGCAGTCAATTTGGAGATCTCCCAGAGAGGGCTTCCTCACCTGCTGGAAATGAAGATACACCTCTGACATCCACTTGGTCTTTGTGTCACCCAGACTTAACAAATACCAGTAGCCAGTTGGACTTAACTATTCAAGAGGACAGGCCCTTAGAGAAATCTAATACACCTGGTAAATTCCTATGCATGTTTTTACATATATGACAATGTTATTTACTCTTGATAATTTAGGCCTATAGTATATTACTTGATTTTTTTTTCTCTACAGCAGTTCCACTACCAGCAGAAGTAGTTCAACTCTTTGAACTGATGCTTAAACCTAGTGTGCAGGACTACATGCAGGCTGTTGTAAAACAATTCAAGTCTGGACAGTCTGAAAGTTGTGTGAACTCCCAGGTAAAGTATTCAGTGGTCAGACATTATATAAACATCTTGCTATCTGGAACGTACATACATATATTCATAACTATCTCTACATTCTGTTTTCATTATTTGTTCAGATGGCAGACAGATCATATGTAACTTTGGACCAGGAGATCAGGATGCCTCCAATGATCACACAAACATGGACTCCATACACAAACTACACACAGCCACCACCATGGTCCACACAGGACACCTGCATATCAGAACAAACACCACAGACAACACTTGACTTACCCACACTCAAAACACCAACAAAGCAAAGTACAGCAGACAACACACAGTTTCAACATTTCACAACCTTACAGGATAACAATGTCATCTCAACTCCTCAGAGCTTTATGGCAACCCACACTACTCTACCACAGAACACACAAACACAGTCTTTACAGAGCACAAACATAGACCCACTGTATATGACAAATACAATTCCATTTGAAAATGCAGTCACTCAGTCAGTACAGAACACAAATACACTTCAAAACACAGTCACACAGCCAGTACAGAACATGACCTTGATGTCGGCTCAAAGCACCACATCTCCAATCATTTCACAACAAAATACCCTGCCAGCTACTCCGAATACCCTACCAGCTACTCCGAATACCCTACCAGCTACTCCAAGGAGATCTCCCAGAAAGCATGCCTCATCAACAGAGGATTCTGATAGCCATGTGAGTAAAACTTTCTCTCTTTTTTACACCATTTAAATAATGTCAAATTTAAAATGGTTCCAATTTTCTGAGTTTGTTTTGTTTCACGTTAGCAGTAATTTGTAGTATTTAAGAAATAAGCAATTTACTTTCAATTGATTGATTGCAGATGACAAAACTCCTTGCTCATCAGAACTTGAAAGTGAGAAGGGAGTCCTTGAGAAAAGGCCAAAGATGCTGCCAAAAAGGCCCATCCAACAAAAATGGCCTTTACATTGACTGCCAAACTTCTGCAGGCCATATTCTCCTGGGAGGAATTGGCTTTCAGCAGGGGTCAAGGACTCAAGTCCAAAGAAGGGGACCAGAGACCTGTTTTGGATAATTCCAAAATGGACGTCTTAAAGGGTACAGACATGAATAACATTATTTCTCTTAACTTCCTTATTAATCATTTTATCTTCAGTGATGTTAACAGAATTGCAATGATAAAATCAAGGCATTTCACAAGTAGTAATTCTGCATGTACCTAAAAATATCTAAAAATTACATAACTTCAACTTTTGATAATGAATAAAATTTAGTATGATTTTTTTTTTCAGAATATGTATCCATCTGGTGCAGTCAGAACAATGGATCATTTTCCGAAAAAAGCGTTAATGATGCAGTGACAGAGCAGGTGTCGTATGCGAGAAAAAAGATAAAGAACAAAGGAAAAAAACCTGAGGATAAATAGAGGCATTAAGTACACATGAAATTGAGCTCTTATTTAATGCTAATACATTCAGGACTACAAGTAAAAGATTTCTTGAAATATCTAAATGCCATTTAGAGTTGAAAATAGATAGTATTAACTAAACTTTTGAAGTCAAATGTAGCTAAAGTATAAAAAAGTTAATAAATAATGTTCTAATGTTATATTTTATATTGTTATTTTTGTACAGATTTTTAGGCGGAATCTTTAAGCGGAATCTTTAGACAGATTCCGTCTAATGTCCGCCTGAATTCCGTCTAATATTCCACCAATGCTTTAGCAGGAATTTTAAGCGGAATTCAAAGGCGGAATTCATAGGCGGACTAATTTGCATTTTTCGCCTATTATTCCGCCTGAATTCCATCTAAAATCCGCCTGAATTTCGCTTGTATTCCACCTAAGCATTATAATGCTTTATAAAGCTTTATTTAGACGGATTCCGTCTATACTTTCCGCCTGTTCTCCGTCTGAATTTTTTCGTACGGGAAAGGAGCAGGGAAAAAGATTTTCTAGGAAATAGTGGAATTTTGCTTTATAATCAAAATAGCACAACCCTAAAACCCTAACTCCTGACCCAGGGGCTATGACATTCATAAATTTGAAAGTGGCACTCTTCTTTATCATGGTTGTCTGAGAAATACCAGTGGTTGGAATTACCAGCAGTCAATATCGGTATTTCTTGTCCGCCTAAATACTTTAAAGAATGATTGCACCTAAGTACGTTAATTTTGCATTTCGATTTGAGTCACTGAGTTTTGGCAGATTAATGTTTTTTTGTTTTTTTGTAATAGTTGGAATTGCAATAATGTTTGTGATTCACTTAATTAATGTTCCATTCAAGCTTCTTTCCTAAAAAGAAAAAGGGGGTATACAGAAATTGTTCTTACCTTCTAAAATTCCGTCTTTAACAATAAAAAGATGTTGATGGACTTCAAGTCCCCTGGTGGACTCGGTAACTTCATCAACATTTTGTCGTTTCCCTCTTAATCTCTTCAGCAGTGTTCTTAGTCCCTTAGTCGACTTTCTCACTTCACCACGATTCTGACATTGTTCTCTTAATCGCTTCAGTAGAGTTGTTTTTCCAGCCTCCCCACATCCAACAAGTATTCCTCGGGCATGAAAAACGGTTGTTTTCTCCTTTTTCAGAAACTCTACAAAACAAAAACATAAATAATAAAGACTGATTTATTTCTTTACATTTCAGAAGAAAACACATACTTTTGACAACAGAGCTTTAAACAAGTAAATATCTTAACCTGACTAGTTTATTTTGCTTCATGGAAGATGTAGAACTATAGCTATCTGACTGGGAAAATTTGGATAGACTAGCCTGTTCTATTCTACCAATAATGATTAATTAATAAAACATTCAATAATCCATGGATATTACGTCAGGTTAGTGAGTTTAATGTCAGGTCAAATGATAATGATAAAGATAGGTCTAGTGAAGATGAGTTCAGGCCAAGTTTTGTTGAGGTCAGGTCTCGTTAAGATGTGATCAGGTCTAGTTAAGATGAGGTCAAGTCTTTAGTGAAGTTAAGGTCATGCCTGTAGTGAAGTTAAGGTCATGTCTTTAGTGAAGTTAAGGTCATGTCTTTAGTGAAGTTAAGGTCATGTCTTTCGTGAAGTTAAGGTCATGTCTTTAGTGAAGTTAAGGTCAAGTCTTTAGTGAAGTTAAGGTCAAGTATTTAGTGAAGTTCAGGTCAAGTCTTTAGTGAAGTTAAAGTCATGTCTTTAGTGAGGTTAAGGTCATGTCTTTAGTGAAGTTAATGTCATGTCTTTAGTGAAGTTCAGGTCAAGTCTTTAGTGAAGTTCAGGTCATGTCTTAAGTGAAGTTAATGTCATGTCTTTAGTGAAGTTAAAGTCAAGTCTTTAGTGAAGTTAAGGTCAAGTCTTTAGTGAAGTTCAGGTCAAGTCTTTAGTGAAGTTAAGGTCATGTCTTTAGTGAAGTTCAGGTCAAGTCTTTGGTGAAGCAAACGTCATATCCTTAGTGAAGTTAAGGTCATTTTTGTAGTGAAATTAAGATCATGTCTGTAGTTATGTTGATGTCAACTCTTTAGTGAAGTTAAGGTCATGTCTTTCGTGAAGTTAAGATCATGTCTGTAGTTATGTTGAGGTCAAGTCTTTAGTGAAGTTAAGGTCATGTCTTTAGTTAATTTGTTAGGCTGACTACATCTTGTTTGTTTTATTTTTAATGAAGAGCTCCATGTCCCACAGTGGATAACACAGGACGTCAGTTTATACAGTCTAACCCAAGGACCGGTCTCCATGTCACACAGTGGATTACACAGGACGTCAGTTTATACAGTCTAACCCAAGGACCAGTCTCCATGTCCCACAGTGGATTACACAGGACGTCAGTTTATACAGTCTAACCCAAGGACCAGTCTCCATGTCACACAGTGGATTACACAGGACAACAGTTTAAACAGTCTAACCCAAGGACTAGTCTCCATGTCACACAGTGGATTACACAGGACATCAGTTTATACAGTCTAACCCAAGGACCGGTCTCCATGTCACACAGTGGATTACACAGGACATCAGTTTATACAGTCTAACCCAAGGACTAGTCTCCATGTCACACAGTGGATTACACAGGACGTTATTTTATACAGTCTAACCCAAGGACCGGTCTCCATGTCACACAGTGGATTACACAGGACGTCAGTTTATACAGTCTAACCCAAGGACCGGTCTCCATGTCACACAGTGGATTACACAGGACGTCAGTTTATACAGTCTAACCCAAGGACCGGTCTCCATGTCACACAGTGGATTACACAGGACGTCAGTTTATACAGTCTAACCCAAGGACTAGTCTCCATGTCACACAGTGGATTACACAGGACATCAGTTTATACAGTCTAACCCAAGGACAGGTCTCCATGTCACACAGTGGATTACACAGGACGTCAGTTTATACAGTCTAACCCAAGGACCGGTCTCCATGTGACACAGTGGATTACACAGGACGTTAGTTTATACAGTCTAACCGAAGGACAAGTCTCCATGTCACACAGTGGATTACACAGAACATCAGTTTATACAGTCTAACCCAAGGAATGGTCTCCATGTCACACAGTGGATTACACAGGACGTCAGTTTATACAGTCTAACCCAAGGACTAGTCTCCATGTCACACAGTGGATTACACAGGACGTTAGTTTATACAGTCTAACCGAAGGACAAGTCTCCATGTCACACAGTGGATTACACAGGACGTCAGTTTATACAGTCTAACCCAAGGACTAGTCTCCATGTCACACAGTGGATTACACAGGACGTTAGTTTATACAGTCTAACCCAAGGACCGGTCTCCATGTCACACAGTGGATTACACAGGATGTCAGTTTATACAGTCTAACCCAAGGACCGGTCTCCATGTCACACAGTGGATTACACAGGACAACAGTTTATACAGTCTACCCCAAGGACTAGTCTCCATGTCACACAGTGGATTACACAGGACATCAGTTTATACAGTCTAACCCAAGGACAGGTCTCCATGTCACACAGTGGATTACACAGGACGTCAGTTTATACAGTCTAACCCAAGGACCAGTCTCCATGTCACACAGTGGATTACACAGGACGTTAGTTTATACAGTCTAACCGAAGGACAAGTCTCCATGTCACACAGTGGATTACACAGGACGTTAGTTTATACAGTCTAACCGAAGGACAAGTCTCCATGTCACACAGTGGATTACACAGGACGTCAGTTTATACAGTCTAACCCAAGGACTAGTCTCCATGTCACACAGTGGATTACACAGGACGTTAGTTTATACAGTCTAACCCAAGGACCGGTCTCCATGTCACACAGTGGATTACACAGGACGTCAGTTTATACAGTCTAACCCAAGGACCGGTCTCCATGTCACACAGTGGATTACACAGGATGTCAGTTTATACAGTCTAACCCAAGGACAGGTCTCCATGTCACACAGTTGATTACACAGGACAACAGTTTATACAGTCTAACCCAAGGACCGGTCTCCATGTCACACAGTGGATTACACAGGACAATAGTTTATACAGTCTAACCCAAGGACAGGTCTCCATGTCACACAGTGGATTACACAGGACATCAGTTTATACAGTCTAACCCAAGGACCAGTCTCCATGTCACGCAGTGGATTTCACAGGACAACAGTTTATACAGTCTAACCCAAGGACTAGTCTCCATGTCACACAGTGGATTACACAGGACGTCAGTTTATACAGTCTAACCCAAGGACCGGTCTCCATGTCCCACAGTGGATTACACAGGACGTCAGTTTATACAGTCTAACCCAAGGACCTGGACATCCACTGTTTCTCCATTAGAAAAAACACTTTTTCTGTCAGTGACCTTGAACTTGCCAAACTGACCTTGAATGAAAATCATGACAAAACTTCAGGTCATAAACAATCTTTGAACAAAGTATAAACTTCCACTAATTATCCTTTGCAATGCAAGTTTGCATAGACAAACTGACAAGGTGATTCCTATATATAGCCCCCCCCCCAAAAAAAAATGTTTCTGGGTGACTGTGCTGCCATGGTCAAGTATGAATTGTGTAACACTGTCAGGGATTTTGAACTCTACATTTATGTCAAATACTTGGTTTTAACTTTTACTAATATTGTATTTCATAATTTCAACTCCCCTACACCATGTAACCTTCAGTCGTAGATTGTAAGACTTTCACATACCTATATCACCATGATAATGAATCAATGTTTCATTACATTTCTGACCAGTTTTTAGTAAAACAAGAAGTCTGTTAGCCAATGCTCACTAGTAATACCCCCGTTCTGATGTGTAAATTTACTATTATGTGAATATATACACAAGTTCAGCAATGGACAAAGAGAGGGATGAACATACAGTTTACATCAAATTCATAATAACAAGAGGCCCACGGGCCACATTGCTCACCTAAGTAAATTTGGTCACTGCCTTTCCTTACCTTACACCCTCCCCCGTAATACCTTTTATTAAACGATAAGGAATTTTGGTGCTCTCTGATTGGTCTAGATGCCATTTACTGGTGTGTACCTCAGAGTGAGTTCACCTCAAATGACGTTCTGGGAGGTTTATTCGGGTTTTCCCTCTCGACCAACCATAGATTTGCTTACAGCTTTTTCGATCAATCAGATTGCGTGTTTCAAAGCATGTGTCGGTGTGAATGTAAACATGTCAGACTCAATTACCAAGGAGATTTAGAAATTTTGAAAGTAAATGGTTGAGTATTTATTATGTCGCCCCGAACGAAGTCGGGGACGACATATTGATATTGTACGCATGTTTTTTTTATCCAGGCTGTTTCTCGGAGATGGCTGGGGCAATCTTCCTGAAACTTTCCTCAAAGGACGATCACTGGTTGTAGTTGTGCAGTGAGGTCGTTCAGTTCCAATATGTCTACCGTTGCCATGGAAACCTGTAAAAAGCGACGAATTTTGTCCGAGAGTGTTCTCTCTGGTCCCTTAAACGTTCGTCATGAAACTCTTTTTATTTTAATGATTAGTATCTGTAGTTGTGCGCCTTGCATTTAAAATTTTCAAATAATCGATTATTGCCATGGAAACCAGGGGAATGTTAAAATTCTTTAATTTCGATTTTCTCCATAACTACTCAAGCAATCGTTTTGAAACTTTCAATGTTAATTCCTTGCAATGTGTCAAAGTGATTTTTACTTTTAAAATAATTGTAATGAGTCGCTCACAGTTGTCATAGAAACGAAACAGAAAAAAGGTTAAGATGTACACATGTGTTCTCCAAGGTCTAGGTCAAAGGGTCAAAGTTCTTCGTGTCCAATAAAAGTTCTTTTCACAAGGATTACATATTTGAAATACGAAAGCCCTAGCCCTTACCGTTCAAACGTAAGGTACTATGTTCAAGACGACCCCCCCCCCCTTTTGAAGCGCACTGCCAGTTAGTATACACATACCTAACATATACAACTTACAAGTAACGTTTTAAAAGTTTCATTCATAAAATTCAGTTCTCCTGATGTGATTTCATAGTTTGCCAACCTTCATTCTTCTTCTGTCTTGTCTCTAGATTTTATAATTATTTTATTTTATCTATATATAAAATAACGATTGTCAACTGCATTTATTAGCATTTCGCATTTTTTTTTTGTATATCTATTACTTGTATATTATTAATTTCATTAGATAGTGCAAGTATAAATTAGAAAATTGGTACGTTATTTCCATAGTTTTTATTCATTCATAAATCCTAGGATCCGCTCCTATAGGTGCGCTAAGCCTTGATCACTACTGTAAACAAAACATTCATCTCGCCGAAAATGTTCACGATTCCGCTAAACTGAGAAAGTTTACACATGATTTATCATCTCATAAGAAACATCAGCCCTGTACAATGAAGAAACGCTCGAATTGAAGGTGGCATGTCAGATTCGTTTTCCGGCAGAACCTCTAAAAATGAAAGTGAAATTTCAGAGTTCTCACTGGCGTTATAATACACAAAATAATTCGGCTGATCTTCTTAAAAAATTACATTTGCCAAGCTTTATTGATAGGAAAGATACTGCCAATTAACAAGTATGAGGCTCAGTTCAGTACATCTGCCCAATTTCTTTTATGCAAGTCTGCAAATTTAGGAACTTGTAATTTTTTCCTGCACTACTTTCTTCTCCTACCGATTCTAAAATTAAAATGGGATGTACCCAATTAAGGTCTTCCGTTTCCAACGGAAAGGACTGATACTACTCGATGGTTGTCCAAGCTTAGCTAATGGACCATTGTTTTAGTGATGATAAAAATGAAAGTCTTGTCCAGTACGGGGCGACATATGCTATTGCTTGCAATAGCAGACTTTCTAGTTGTTTATTAATATTGTTTTTAACTTTTTCACTAATATTTGTTTAGCTGTTGAAGTATATCAACATGTAAAAAGGGTAATTACACTTTACATTATGGGTGTTTATATTTGAGGGAGACAAGAATGAAAGAGTCAGCAGTGTTGTAAAATTCCTCATCATTTAATAAAACGGTTATTGACTTTTGAATTCGGTCTACTCGTGACTATACAGACCTGGTCAGGTATTAGTTAACCTCGGCCTTCGGCCTCGGTCAACCAATACCTGACCAGGTCTGTATAGTTCGGCTGAGGTTAATCAATACCTGACCAGGTCTGTATAGTCACGAGTTGACCTCATCAAAAGTCAATAATTGTATAAAGGGTCTTGATTTGGATAAATTACCTAGTAAGAATTACTTAAGAATCCACACTACCCCAGGATGCTTCCATATGAATTTCAGGTTTTCCGGCCCAGTGGTCTATCAGAAGATGGTTTTTTTATACTTCAATGTCAAACTTGGATTCTCTTTTGCAGCCCTGCAAGCCCATGGGGGTCATGATTTGAATAATTTTGAATCAATATTATCCAAGGTAAGAGTGCAATGATAAACCGTTTGATGGTATAATGCGGTTTATTTCTCCACGTTTCAGTTAACGATACCTGAAACTGATATCATGATTCGGTTCAATCAGTCCGTAATGATCCGATTCATCCGTTTTGGTACCTCATTTACTGTAAAAATTTCAAAAAGGCTTCTGCATGAAACATGAGGTAAATGAAACTGCAGAAACGGCAAATAAACTTGCTTCCAGCCTCATATTTAATTGGTTGGAGGATGTTATCACTTTCCTAATGTTAGTGAATTGAACATTTGATAAAACTTTCTAGTTTAAAGTATCCCATGACGACAAACGTCGGACTTTTTAACCCAATATGTAATGTATCTTGATACGTATCGTACCGTGAACTAAATTCTGTAATACGTATCGTATCATGGGGTAGGCGTATCTTTGCACCCCCTAATCCAGGATGCTTCAATATAAGTTTCAGCTTTTCTGGCCCAGGGGTTCTTGAGAAGATTTTTTCTATATATTTCAATCTTTAACTTTGATTATCTATTGTGGCCCTGCACTACCCTTTGGGGTGATGGTTTGAACAATTTCTATATATATATATTTAAATTTACACTACCTCAGGATGCTTCCACATAAGTTTAAGCTTTTCTGTCCCATGCGTACTTAAAAAGAAGATCTTTTAATGACCTCACCCAATTTTTGTCTTTTCTTGTCCCCTTTCAAGGGGATTCAGCCCTTCATTTTAAACAATGTAAACTCCCCTTAACCCAAAGACACTTTGTACCAAGTTTGATTTAGATTGGCCTAGTTGTTTTTTAGAAGTTGAAAATGTGAAAAGTTTACAGAGTGATGGACAGCTAGATGGATGGACGACTGACAAAATGTGATCAGAAAAGCTTATATGAGCCTTATGAACATGCGAGCTGAAAATAAATCTCCTCATTTTGCAATTACCTCAAAGAGGTACTAAAATTTCAAGCTTCTTCAATATGTTTAATGAGTAAATGCAGAGAAAACTATGACAAAAACTTATTACTTTTATATACACACAGATAAACAAGAAGCTGACAACAAATTAAAACAAGACTAAAACCTATCATATGACATGCCTAAACAAAGAGTGTGCTACAATTTAAAGCATCTTCAATGAGTAGACAGTAGTTGCTGAGAAAAAAGGGATAAAAATTTTGTTATGTATGGTACAGACAGACACACGGATAAACAGGAAGTTGACAGATTCATACAAAAATGAATCCCACCATATTGGCATGTCAAAACAAAGACTAAAAGTAGTGATGAATGTTTAAAACATCGAAGGAATCCATGTCGATCATGTTGTTATTTTTACCGCCATGATTGTACATGTGGTCAGACTAATAGCAGGAAGCGGACAATATTGTAAGGTTTTACTATACAAAGGAAAATATTTTTAATCTAGGCAATCTTTAAATGTAATCATATAATGAGAAATACAGGCCTAATTTCTGGATAATTATTTAAAACAAGATGTGTTTGTGAAACACTATGCGCCCGGCGTCAACAAAGTTCGAAAAAGCTAATTTTAGTATATATGTCACAGTCAAGGTCACAAGGTCATTGACCTTGGTGTTGTTTGTAAGAACTTTATTAAAGGGGGATGCATACTAAATATGAAGTCCCTATCTCCTATGGTTCAAACGTTATGGCAAAAAGTGGAAAAAGCTATTTTTAGCAAATAGGTCACAAGGTCACATGGTCATTGACCTTGGTTTTGTTTGAAAAAACTTTATTAGTGGAGTATGCATACTAAATATGAAGCCCCTTTCTCCTATGGTTCAAAAGATATGGCAAAAGTGGAAAAAGCTATTTTTAGCAAATAGGTCACAAGGTCACATGGTCATTGACCTTGATGTCATTTGAAAGAACTTAATTAGTGGAGTATGCATACTAAATGTGAAGTCTCTATCTCTTATGGTTCAAGCATTATGACAAACAGTTGAAAAAGCTATTTTTAGCATATAGTTAACAGTCAAGGCCACAAGGTCATTGACCTTGATGCCATTTGAAAGAACTTTATTAGAGAAGTATGCATACCAAATATCAAGTCTTTATCTTTTACGGTTCAAAAGTTATGGCAAAGGTTAAAGTTGACAACAGACAAACAGATAAACAGACAAACAGACAGGACAAAAACAAAATGCACCACAAAAAAATTCGGGCGCATAAAAATGTAATAATAAGGAATAAATTCATTGCTGTAATGAAAGGGATAGGACTAATATCAGTAAAACATCTATTGAATGGAATTAAACAAAACAATTTCCATTCTGTTTGAATAAATTTGTTTTGTTTAAAAGAAAGAAATTAAATATTTTCCACTATTTATTAAAAAAAATAATGAACATTTTTGAATATTTTTTGTAATTAAATGATTGTTTTGTAAAAGTCAGATAAATCTGAGTAAGTTTAACATGTTTAAATTTTCTATTGGCCTATAGTATAAGGAAGTTTAGGACAAAATGGCCTATAACTTTTCTGGCAAATATGCCATATGTCCTATGGTTACTTATTTCAATCTGAAACCCTGAAAGAGAGTGCTAAAAATTTTAAGCACCTGCAATGAATATAGTTAATGAAAAATACTGTCGACAAAAAATTATTACAAACAGCTAGACACACCCTGACAGACAGACACACAAGGATAAAACAATATAAGCCCCTCTCCTTTTGAGTGTTGGTATAATTATTCAATTCTGAAATTTGGCTTCATTTTAATTTTGGCAAAACAAAAAAAATTAATATACATCATGTACATGTAGAATGTCAACCCAGTAAACAGTGTAGATTTACTGAACACCTGCTACAGAAATACACAACATTCCTAGACAGAGCTGTGTTAATATCAATGGTGTCTATATCTCGCTTTCAACTTGTACAAAATGTCATCTGTTGAAAATTGGTAAAACATTGTAGTCACCAAAATTGAATTTTGTTTGAAGAACCAAATATCAACTACAACATTGCGCCCTCCACATCCCTGATCAGCAAACCCCCACCCCCACTCCACCCATTTTACATCTGTAAGCCCCCACCCCCCACTCCACCCATTTTACATCTGTAATCCCCCATCCCCCATTCCACCCATTTTACATCTATAAACCCCACCCCACACTTTTCCCATTTTACATCTGTAAACCCCCATCCCACATTCCACTCATTTTTTAACAGTACAACTTCTACAACCCCCCACCCGACACTCCACTCATTTTACAACTGTTCAAGTTCTATAACCCCCCATCCCACACTCCACTCATTTTACAACTGTTCAAGTTCTACAACCCCCCACCCGACACTCCACTCATTTTACAACTGTTCAAGTTCTACAACCCCCCATCCCACACTCCACTCATTTTACAACTGTTCAACTTCTACAATCCCCCATCCCACACTCCACTCATTTTACAACTGTTCAACTTTTACAACCCCCCATCCCACACTCCACTCATTTTATAACAGTACAACTTATACAATCCCCACCCCACACTCCACTCATTTTACAACTGTTCAACTTCTACAATCCCCGCCCCACACTCCACTCATTTTACAACTGTTCAACTTTTACAACCCCCATCCCACACTCCACTCATTTTATAACTGTTCAACTTCTACAATCCCCGCCCCACACTCCACTCATTTTACAACTGTTCAACTTTTACAACCCCCATCCCACACTCCACTCATTTTATAACAGTACAACTTCTACAATCCCCGCCCCACACTCCACTCATTTTACAACAGTACAACTTCTACAACCCCCACCCCACACTCTATTCATTTTACAACTGTTCAACTTTTATAATCCCCCATCCCACATTCCACTCATTTTATAACAGTACAACTTCTACAATCCCCGCCCCACACTCCACTCATTTTACAACTGTTCAACTTCTATAATCCCCCATCCCACACTCCACTCATTTTATAACAGTACAACTTCTACAATCCCCACCCCATACTCTATTCATTTTACAACTGTTCAACTTTTATAATCCCCCATCCCACACTCCACTCATTTTATAACAGTACAACTTCTACAATCCCCGCCCCACACTCCACTCATTTTACAACTGTTCAACTTCTATAACCCCCCATCCCACAATCCACTCATTTTACAACTGTACAACATCTACAACCCCCACCCCACACTCTATTCATTTTACAACTGTTCAACTTTTATAATCCCCCATCCCACACTCCACTCATTTTATAACAGTACAACTTCTACAATCCCCGCCCCATACTCCACTCATTTTACAACTGTACAACATCTACAACCCCCACCCCACACTCTATTCATTTTACAACTGTTCAACTTTTATAATCCCCCATCCCACACTCCACTCATTTTATAACAGTACAACTTCTACAATCCCCACCCCACACTCTATTCATTTTACAACTGTTCAACTTCTATAATCCCCCATCCCACACTCCACTCATTTTATAACAGTACAACTTCAACAATCCCCGCCCCACACTCCACTCATTTTACAACTGTTCAACTTCTATAATCCCCCATCCCACACTCCACTCATTTTATAACAGTACAACTTCTACAATCCCCGCCCCCCACTCCACTCATTTTACAACAGTACAACTTCTATAACCCCCACCCCACCCTCTATTCATTTTACAACTGTTCAACTTTTATAATCCCCCATCCCACATTCCACTCATTTTATAACAGTACAACTTCTACAATCCCCGCCCCACACTCCACTCATTTTACAACTGTTCAACTTCTATAACCCCCCATCCCACACTCCACTCATTTTACAACTGTACAACATCTACAACCCCCACCCCACACTCTATTCATTTTACAACTGTTCAACTTTTATAATCCCCCATCCCACACTCCACTCATTTTATAACAGTACAACTTCTACAATCCCCGCCCCACACTCCACTCATTTTACAACAGTACAACATCTACAACCCCCACCCCACACTCTATTCATTTTACAACTGTTCAACTTTTATAATCCCCCATCCCACACTCCACTCATTTTATAACAGTACAACTTCTACAATCCCCACCCCACACTCTATTCATTTTACAACTGTTCAACTTCTATAATCCCCCATCCCACACTCCACTCATTTTATAACAGTACAACTTCTACAATCCCCACCCCACACTCCACTCATTTAACAACTGTTCAACTTCTACAATCCCCGCCCCACACTCCACTCATTTTACAACTGTTCAACTTTCACAACCCCCATCCCACACTCCACTCATTTTACAACTGTTCAACTTCTACAATCCCCGCTCCACACTCCACTCATTTTACAACTGTTCAACTTTTACAACCCCCATCCCACACTCCACTCATTTTATAACAGTACAACTTCTACAATCCCCGCCCCACACTCCACTCATTTTACAACAGTACAACTTCTACAACCCCCACCCCACACTCTATTCATTTTACAACTGTTCAACTTTTATAATCCCCCATCCCACATTCCACTCATTTTATAACAGTACAACTTCTACAATCCCCGCCCCACACTCCACTCATTTTACAACTGTTCAACTTCTATAATCCCCCATCCCACACTCCACTCATTTTATAACAGTACAACTTCTACAATCCCCACCCCACACTCTATTCATTTTACAACTGTTCAACTTTTATAATCCCCCATCCCACACTCCACTCATTTTATAACAGTACAACTTCTACAATCCCCGCCCCACACTCCACTCATTTTACAACTGTTCAACTTCTATAACCCCCCATCCCACAATCCACTCATTTTACAACTGTACAACATCTACAACCCCCACCCCACACTCTATTCATTTTACAACTGTTCAACTTTTATAATCCCCCATCCCACACTCCACTCATTTTATAACAGTACAACTTCTACGATCCCCGCCCCATACTCCACTCATTTTACAACTGTACAACATCTACAACCCCCACCCCACACTCTATTCATTTTACAACTGTTCAACTTTTATAATCCCCCATCCCACACTCCACTCATTTTATAACAGTACAACTTCTACAATCCCCACCCCACACTCTATTCATTTTACAACTGTTCAACTTCTATAATCCCCCATCCCACACTCCACTCATTTTATAACAGTACAACTTCTACAATCCCCGCCCCCCACTCCACTCATTTTACAACAGTACAACTTCTATAACCCCCACCCCACACTCGATTCATTTTACAAGTGTTCAACTTTTATAATCCCCCATCCCACATTCCACTCATTTTATAACAGTACAACTTCTACAATCCCCGCCCCACACTCCACTCATTTTACAACTGTTCAACTTCTATAACCCCCCATCCCACACTCCACTCATTTTACAACTGTACAACATCTACAACCCCCACCCCACACTCTATTCATTTTACAACTGTTCAACTTTTATAATCCCCCATCCCACACTCCACTCATTTTATAACAGTACAACTTCTACAATCCCCGCCCCACACTCCACTCATTTTACAACAGTACAACTTCTACAATCCCCACCCCACACTCTATTCATTTTACAACTGTTCAACTTTTATAATCCCCCATCCCACACTCCACTCATTTTATAACAGTACAACTTCTACAATCCCCGCCCCACACTCCACTCATTTTACAACTGTTCAACTTCTATAACCCCCCATCCCACAATCCACTCATTTTACAACTGTACAACATCTACAACCCCCACCCCACACTCTATTCATTTTACAACTGTTCAACTTTTATAATCCCCCATCCCACACTCCACTCATTTTATAACAGTACAACTTCTACGATCCCCGCCCCATACTCCACTCATTTTACAACTGTACAACATCTACAACCCCCACCCCACACTCTATTCATTTTACAACTGTTCAACTTTTATAATCCCCCATCCCACACTCCACTCATTTTATAACAGTACAACTTCTACAATCCCCACCCCACACTCTATTCATTTTACAACTGTTCAACTTCTATAATCCCCCATCCCACACTCCACTCATTTTATAACAGTACAACTTCTACAATCCCCACCCCACACTCCACTCATTTAACAACTGTTCAACTTCTACAATCCCCGCCCCACACTCCACTCATTTTACAACTGTTCAACTTTCACAACCCCCATCCCACACTCCACTCATTTTACAACTGTTCAACTTCTACAATCCCCGCCCCACACTCCACTCATTTTACAACTGTTCAACTTCTATAATCCCCCATCCCACACTCCACTCATTTTATAACAGTACAACTTCTACAATCCCCGCCCCACACTCCACTCATTTTACAACAGTACAACTTCTACAACCCCCACCCCACACTCTATTCATTTTACAACTGTTCAACTTTTATAATCCCCCATCCCACATTCCACTCATTTTATAACAGTACAACTTCTACAATCCCCGCCCCACACTCCACTCATTTTACAACTGTTCAACTTCTATAATCCCCCATCCCACACTCCACTCATTTTATAACAGTACAACTTCTACAATCCCCACCCCACACTCTATTCATTTTACAACTGTTCAACTTTTATAATCCCCCATCCCACACTCCACTCATTTTATAACAGTACAACTTCTACAATCCCCGCCCCACACTCCACTCATTTTACAACTGTTCAACTTCTATAACCCCCCATCCCACAATCCACTCATTTTACAACTGTACAACATCTACAACCCCCACCCCACACTCTATTCATTTTACAACTGTTCAACTTTTATAATGCCCCATCCCACACTCCACTCATTTTATAACAGTACAACTTCTACGATCCCCGCCCCATACTCCACTCATTTTACAACTGTACAACATCTACAACCCCCACCCCACGCTCTATTCATTTTACAACTGTTCAACTTTTATAATCCCCCATCCCACACTCCACTCATTTTATAACAGTACAACTTCTACAATCCCCACCCCACACTCTATTCATTTTACAACTGTTCAACTATAATCCCCCATCCCACACTCCACTCATTTTATAACAGTACAACTTCTACAATCCCCGCCCCACACTCCACTCATTTTACAACTGTTCAACTTCTATAATCCCCCATCCCACACTCCACTCATTTTATAACAGTACAACTTCTACAATCCCCGCCCCCCACTCCACTCATTTTACAACAGTACAACTTCTATAACCCCCACCCCACACTCTATTCATTTTACAACTGTTCAACTTTTATAATCCCCCATCCCACATTCCACTCATTTTATAACAGTACAACTTCTACAATCCCCGCCCCACACTCCACTCATTTTACAACTGTTCAACTTCTATAACCCCCCATCCCACAATCCACTCATTTTACAACTGTACAACATCTACAACCCCCACCCCACACTCTATTCATTTTACAACTGTTCAACTTTTATAATCCCCCATCCCACACTCCACTCATTTTATAACAGTACAACTTCTACGATCCCCGCCCCATACTCCACTCATTTTACAACTGTACAACATCTACAACCCCCACCCCACACTCTATTCATTTTACAACTGTTCAACTTTTATAATCCCCCATCCCACACTCCACTCATTTTATAACAGTACAACTTCTACAATCCCCACCCCACACTCTATTCATTTTACAACTGTTCAACTTCTATAATCCCCCATCCCACACTCCACTCATTTTATAACAGTACAACTTCTACAATCCCCGCCCCACACTCCACTCATTTTACAACTGTTCAACTTCTATAATCCCCCATCACACTCCACTCATTTTATAACAGTACAACTTCTACAATCCCCGCCCCCCACTCCACTCATTTTACAACAGTACAACTTCTATAACCCCCACCCCACACTCTATTCATTTTACAACTGTTCAACTTTTATAATCCCCCATCCCACATTCCACTCATTTTATAACAGTACAACTTCTACAATCCCCGCCCCACACTCCACTCATTTTACAACTGTTCAACTTCTATAACCCCCCATCCCACACTCCACTCATTTTACAACTGTACAACATCTACAACCCCCACCCCACACTCTATTCATTTTACAACTGTTCAACTTTTATAATCCCCCATCCCACACTCCACTCATTTTATAACAGTACAACTTCTACAATCCCCGCCCCACACTCCACTCATTTTACAACAGTACAACTTCTACAATCCCCACCCCACACTCTATTCATTTTACAACTGTTCAACTTCTATAATCCCCCATCCCACACTCCACTCATTTTATAACAGTACAACTTCTACAATCCCCGCCCCACACTCCACTCATTTTACAACAGTACAACTTCTATAACCCCCACCCCACACTCCATTCATTTTACAATTGTTCAACTTTTATAATCCCCCATCCCACATTCCACTCATTTTATAACAGTACAACTTCTACAATCCCCGCTCCACACTCCACTCATTTTACAACTGTTCAACTTCTATAACCCCCATCCCACACTCCACACATTTTACAACTGTACAACATCTACAATCCCCGCCCCACACTCCACTCATTTTACAACTGTTCAACTTTTATAATCCCCCATCCCACACTCCACTCATTTTATAACAGTACAACTTCTACAATCCCCGCTCCACACTCCACTCATTTTACAACTGTTCAACTTCTATAACCCCCCATCCCACACTCCACTCATTTTACAACTGTACAACATCTACAACCCCCACCCCACACTCTATTCATTTTACAACTGTTCAACTTTTATAATCCCCCATCCCACATTCCACCCATTTTACAACAGTACAGCCCCTACTTCCTGTTAAAGTTAACCTACAAACCAGACAACTGGACTGGTACTGACCACTAGAAGTGGACAATAAAATGTCAACCCATTAGAAGACAATATCAATGAGAGTCAATGTATATATCATTAGCCAAAGAGAGTAGATTAAACATTGTACGTGATCATAGTGATGTAGTTTAGAGTCTATGTCAAGTCGGACTATTCTTCTGTATACAGGGTTATTTTCGCCCCGTATAATTTTCGTCCTTTCACAAATGCACACAATTTTGCCTCTTTTTAAATTTGTCCACTCATAGTTTTATTTAAGTTATTTTGCTGTATTATTTGAATTCGCCCTGTTTAAATCTCGCCCAAATGAGGGTAGGGCGAAAGGGGCGTAAATAAAACGGGGGCGAAAATTTCCCTGTATACAGTATATACTTTAATACTATAAATACATTTTAATCTGTCCTTTATCATGCTTGTTTGATGTAGTGTTTAATACAATTCATTATTATGAGCTTTATCATCAATCTTTATAAATTTATTTATTTTTCTCCTTTTTATGCAAATAGTGAATAATAATTTTTTTAAATAAAAATCACTGAGCAGTTTCCAAGATTATTTTATAAATCTACTATGTGTGTGAGTAATATAAGTACACAAATGTGTTTTTGCGTGCTTAATAATGCTTAATTTTGTTACTGTGTTATTTTAACTGTGATAGTCGATTCAGGAGTTCTACAGAAAACATGTTGATTGTTATGAATTGTACAAAATACAGACTTTACATTAAATTTACTTCCTTTCAAATGCACTTAACAAAATCAGTAGTTTGTCAAAAATAACAAAGTCACAACTAAACTAAGTACAAATAAAAAACTCTTAACTATATTAAGTATTTTAACCTAAAAGTATTTACTTTAGTTATCAAGGTAATAAATTACAGTTTATAATTTATGTATCCTCATATTAGTAATAATTCTTCATTCTTGTAATAGACTTAATACAACGATTAAGTTATATAAGAATTACTTATGGTAACTTAATTACACTAAATACAATAAAAATGTTGATTAATGTCTCGTAAATATACATATAAAACACTGATGATAATAAATTGTACACACTTAACATTGTAAAACAAAACACCTGATCATATTAATGTACTACTTACCAGTCAGGGAGCGTTCCAGTCTGTGAATGTTCACTCTGTTGTACGGTGATCCGATCCAGACACAGTGAGTTCTGTCATCATAACTCAGGCCCCGTGGTCTGTCTATCCCGTGTTGATTTCTGTCTATCAGTGACAGGAGTCGCCCGTCACGATCCATATATGTACTGTGTGGGTGTTATAATCACACACCAGGATGTGTGACAGCGCGTCAGTACAGATTCCTAGTGGTGATAGTCGTTTTCCTGATGGAGGACCTGTGTAGGAGAAGCGATGTCTCCCTCTACTGTCTGTCACCACTACAGCACCACGGTACGAGTCAGACACAATAACATCTCCATTGCGGTTCTCTGTGATGTATCCAGGATATTCACACAGTTCCTGACCTGTGTTGTCGTGCTGTATGGTCTGTATGTGTTCTCCTGTGTTGGAGTAACGGTTTACCTGGGCTGTCCATGTATCAGTATTCATCCCGACCAGCAGGTCTCCAGTGGAGGGGGAGCTGTAGACACACTGTGGTAACCATGGTGCTGTATACGGTATTACTGTGGTCTTTATTCTGTGATCTTTAGACAGTTTAATGATATTATTGTGTCTGTCTATATAAATTAAGTCACCATTACTAGTCACAGTATGTGATCCAGCACCATATTCACGTAAATCTTTCACACTATAAAGTTCATCACCCGCGGTGTTTGTCAGTATGAGATTGCCTTCCTTATCACTGATCCAGACCTGGTCTGACGTCACGTGGGTAATGTGAACACACCGACTAACACCTGGCACTGTGATAGATTTCTGTAACACCAATCTATACATCATTGATACCAGACATCTATTTCTTCTCTGTGACTGTATAATCCTGTGTTGATTTCATTCTGGAAATAACAACATTCAAATGTGTTATATTTATCTACATCAATAACAGGGTCTGTTTATAATATACTGTACACATTTAACACTGCCTTGGTACATCAATAAGAGGGCTCTGTTTATAATATACTGTACACATTTAACAATGCCTTGGTACATCAATAACAGGGTCTGTTTATAATATACTGTACACATTTAACAATGCCTTGTTACATCAATAACAGGGCTCAGTTTATAATATACTGTACACATTTTACAATGCCTTGGTACATCAATAACAGGGTCTGTTTATGATATACTGTACACATTTAACACTGCCTTGGTACATCAATAACAGGGTCTGTTTATAATATACTGTACACATTTAACAATGCCTTGTTACATCAATAAGAGGGCTCGGTTTATAATATACTGTACACATTTAACAATGCCTTGTTACATCAATAACAGGGTCTGTTTATAATATACTGTACACATTTATGAGTTTTTCACCCTATCTTTGGACTTTCAGTAGGGCGTGACTTTCTCGGCGCTACGTAAAAGCGAATACTAGATGGTTCTCATTGGTTACGAAATTAATAACATCAGGAACTTTAAATTGTTGTTGATAACGATGAGAAGACTTATGTCCCACCTCTGCGTCGTGAGAGAACTTTTAATTGGCTATTTACTACATTCGACCGCATCTTTATCACATGTATATTTCAACAGTGATGGGAAGCTGTGTAAATTTTAGAAGCTAATTAGGTAACGTTGAGAATGCCACGCCTTACTGAAAGTCCAAACTAAGCCTGTAATGGTAATAACAGTGCCTTGGTACATCAATAAGAGGGCTCAGTTTATAATATACTGTACACATTTAACAATGCCTTGGTACATCAATAAGAGAGCTCTGTTTATAATATACTGTACACATTTTACAATGCCTTGTTACATCAATAAAAGGGTCTGTTTATAATATACTGTACACATTTAACAATGCCTTGGTACATCAATAAGAGCTAGGGTTCTGTTTATAATATACTGTACACATTTAACAATGCCTTGTTACATCAATAAGAGCTAGGGCTCTGTTTATAATATACTGTACCCATTTAACAATGCCTTGGTACATCAATAAGAGGGCTCTGTTTATAATATACTGTACACATTTAACACTGCCTTGTTACATCAATAAGAGCTAGGGCTCTGTTTATAATATACTGTACACATTTAACAATGCCTTGTTACATCAATAAGAGGGCTCAGTTTATAATATACTGTACACATTTAACAATGCCTTGGTACATCATTAATAGAGATAATGCTCTTCACAATATACTGTATACAGGGAAATTTTCGCTCCCGTTTTCTTTTCGCCCCTTTCGCCCTATCATCGATCATTTGGGTGAATTTCAAATGGGGCGAAATGGTATAATACATATAGTTTCTGTAATAAAACTGTGAATGGGCGAATTTAAAACTGGGCAAAATTGTTTGCAAGCGTGAAAGGGCGAAAATTAAACGGGGCAAAAATAACCCTGTATACAGTACTCATTTATACTCAGATATATACTCCTGCCTTGGTTTTATAAACCTACAGAAAAGAATTAAGACCCAGAAAAACACAAATACCTTTACACTGAGAACTCAATGCTTTGTCTCAAATCATAACAGCCTCCAAGTGTTCTCAACCAATCTTGCCCAACAAAGAATTATTTATATATTAAAACACATAATTATAAATTGTGAAATGCTGGAAAACTTTTTAAGGTGAAAATATAAAATCATTAGAAACAATACATTCTATTACATTGTATCTATGTCTCGTGAGTCAATTTAATCATTTACAAAGAATTACAATTATAAACACTGATTTCTTACAAATATTAATTCATAAGTTACAAGCTTGTTCGGCATTAAAGATAGATTTTCTTAATTTATATATGACACACTCTATATATAAGCAAGAGATGTAGTGTGTTTTAACACAGTTATCTACATAAAATAACAAAGAAATGTTTACCACATCAATTTCTTTTATCTGGTAACTACTAGTTTGTCTCTTTTCATCTTCTTTCTTTGTCCTAGTCGGTGAAAAAAAGATAGTATTATTTTTCATTCTTAATACAAAAACATATTTTAATTGCCTTCTTTCACTTAATTATGAAGAAATCAAGTCTTTTTTTTCTTAAATTAAAACAGGATGCATGAGTGAATAAAAAACAGAAACACAGAAACAAAACATGTATATCTACAAACGTACTGTATCCACTATTTGGTTTAGGCCAGAAGATATGAATCTTAGTTTTTGCAGTTTTGTAAGGTGTTACATGTGTCTCAATCATTTTTTGACAGTCAACATCTACTTATTCTTACATTTGGTTTGATATTTTTTATCCCCCCAATTTATCTCTATTTTAAACTTTGATAGCCCATTGTGGCCCACCCTATTCCTGGGGGTCAACATTTGAAAAATCTTAAATCTGCACTACCTAAGAAATCAATGCTTTTATATCACTGCAACTTATCATGGCTTTGCTGTTTTTGAGCAGATTTTTTAAAATGATTTTTTTGATAGATGTGCGTATACCTAGTATGTAAAACACTGATCCCCGTTTTGACCCCACACTACCATTGGGGTTAAGATTTGAACAAACCTGATTCTACACAACCTGTCAAGTCATACCAATATGACTTGAAAATAAAAAAAATTAATATATATTTCAAAATAAAATTTTGATCACTTATTAGGCCCTATTCTACCCTCAGTGATTACAATTTAACAAATTTAAATCTATACTATAACATTTTACATAACTGTCATCCTTTATAGCCTAGTGGTCCTTGAGATTTTTAAATGACCCACCCAGTTTTCACTATTCTGAAATCACAAATTTTTGTGCTGCTTTAATTTTCACTGTTATCTAGGTTTGGAGAGAGTCTGAGACCCTCACATTTATGACCTACAGGAACCGTGAAATTATTTACAACTTAACATTTTCCAACCATAAAATCAAATTCCCAAAAATATCTTTTCCTAAAACCTCCATTATCTGCCGACACAAAAAAATGTGATTTTAAAGTTTTTCTTAATCATGTTAATCGCCTCCTCTTGAAAGAGGACAAGGGCCTTTCTTAAAAAAACAAGAATGTGCTTTGTGACAAGTTTGGTTAGACTTATTAGCACAGTGGTTCTGGAGAAGTTGAAAAATGTGAAATACAGTATTTACAGATGGATGGATGGACAGACAGCTAGATGAAAGACAGACAAAAATGTGATCATAAAAGTTCACTTGAGCTTCAATCAAAATCTGCATTTATTAGCATGTATGAAAAGGGGAATAACTCAATTTTCCACTTAGAAAAGATAAAAAAAAATAGAGTTATTTCCCTTATCATGTCAATAAAATTGATCAATGCTGCAGTGTTTGACCTTATATTTACATTTCCAATGTCTTTGTTCAAGATAAAATTACAAATTGTAAAATGTACTTTATATCCCCATAAATGTGTTGGCGCGGTTCCATAAAAACCACGAGCAGGGCGGGGAAAACAGCTATAGTCAGAAGCAGGGCTTGGAGCACGTGGATTGCCGGAATCAAAACATGTACAGTAAATATAAGGAATAACTGTCAGATTTTTCAATTTCATGACGATGATCAAACAATTGGCTTGCATGATAATTTTATGCATAAACGCCGAAGGCATTTCGGCGTTTATGCAAATTATCACACAAGCCAATTGATTGATCACCTCATGAAATTGAAATAAGACAGTTATTCCTTAAATATAGCAGTGTCAGAGTGAATGAAATATACTCACCGTCAATGGAAACGCAACACCCTCATTTTAGGATGAAAATTATATACAGGTTATAACCATGTACCAATAAAGTTAGAACATCTTTTACTTTGCCAAATCAGTTATTTAACAGTTGAGTGAATTTCTCTCCATTACCGGAAGTTGCTTTTTAGCCATCTTAACAAAATTCAAAATTTTCCATTTTTAATAAATTTTTTAGCAATATTTTGGGTTTTCAAGGTTTTGAAACTGTTAATCATAAGTATTGTTCTAAAAGGCCGTGAAAAAAATCTTTCTTTCTTTACCAGATGTGATGCCTCTATTTCCTCAAAATGACTGATTTTCATTGCTAATGCTAGAAATTCTCAAAATAAAGAAAAAAAAGCTGCCGATGCAAATATACACTAAATAACGACCCATCAGGTTCATGTGTTTCAATAGCATAAATGGCAGTTTCTTGACCGGAAGTCAAAAAGTTGCTACACTATGCCAGGTTAGAGAAAATTCGACCACAATATCTTAAAAACCTGTATTTAAAAATGCCCAAGAATATTATTTTCGCTTAGATTAAGACATTAATAAACTTTATGCATAGTAGAAATCGGGCTGCATTTGTTGTATATGGTGGACTAGTACGTTTTCAATAAATGGTCGGAAGGGGGGATGTTATAAGATTTAACGGGTATTTGTTTCTTTCTCAGGTCTAAAAATAACATTTAATGTTTAAATGAAGCATTATTTTTATTTGGAAATTTATTTTTTACCTAACAGTATTCATTTTTGATGTAATCATTAAACTTTTGAAGGTAACACATAACTCATAAAACATCCCCCCTTCTTGCTATCAGTCATTTTGAGGAAATATGGGCAGCACATCCGGTAAAGAAAGAAGAATTTTTTTCCCGGCCTTTCAGTTCAATGCTTATGACTAACAGTTTCAAAACTTTGGAAACCGAAAATATTTTTAAAATTTTATTAAAAATGGAAAATTTTGAATTTTGATAAGAGGGCTAAAAAGCAACTTCCGGTAATGGAAAGAAATTCATTCAACCGTTAAATTACTGATTTGGCAAAGTTAAAAATGTCCTAACTTTTTTTATGCATAGTTATAACCTGTATATAATTTTCATCCTAAAATTAGGGTGTTGCGTTTCCATTGACGGTGAGTATATAAAAACCTGCATGGTGGTGATTCCATAGTCTTCTTTAAAATGGCTCAGGCACATCCTTGGTAATCTGTCAAAATAAATTGAAAACATTAACGTTTACTTCTTATCTAGCTTGTATTATAGGATTAAACAACCCTAACCCTTGGGTCATGATTTGAACAAATTTGAATCTACACTGTCTACCTGACGATAATTTTACATGAGTTTCATCTTTCCTGGCCCAGTAGTTTTTGAGAAGAAGATTTTTAAAGATTTTTCCTATACATCTTTTTATGTAAAACTTTGGTCGGCATTTTGGCCCATCCCTAGCCCCTATGATCATGATTTGAACAAACATGAATCTACACTACCAGAGGATGATTCCAAATTAGTTTCATCTTTCCTGGCCCAGTGGTTCTGGAGAAGAAGATTTTTCCTATATATTCCTATGTAAAACTTGGGCCTGTCATTTTGGCCCCATCCTAGCGCCGGGGGTCATGATTTGTACAAACAAATCTACACTACCTGAGGGGTTGCATTTCATTTCCGGAATTTTGATCAATTATCAACTTTTTATTTCCGACATTTTTTAGTTTTCATTTCCAACATTTTTTTGTTTTCATTTCCGACATTTTTCAGATAGGATACCTTTAGTTACTGATTTGAAGACTTTACCTATAAAAAAAATTAAAGAATACAAATCATAAATATATCATTGAAATCCAAGTTCTGAGTTTTTATAAATTTATCAATGAAACGACTGTGAAAATGGAAAATGCAGGCATCTTCCTAAATTAAAGTTCGAGTGATTGACCCAATGTTTACTCTGTGCAGATGTAAAGCAGAAAAAAATAAATTTCTGTGTAGAGCCGTATAATAAATGCGTTATCAACCGAAGTAAAAACTCTCTTCATAACTACATTGTATACTTGTGATCATGGTGATAATGTGTATGTTTTAAGCAATTAAAGAATAATAAAAATGGTGCTGTAACTGATATTTTAGTGAAACTTAGACACTGCATTTTCTTTTCCTTTTATAATTATATTATATTTAGTTTATACCAATATTTTGCATTAAATACTTTTTGAAATTTCATTTTACTGACTACATATTAAGGAAAATATTGAATCGCCACACAGGTAAATTCCGGAAATGAAGACAAAATTTTGTCGGAAATGAAATAAAAAAATGTCGGAATGAAATAAATAAATAAATGTCGGAAATGCTATGCAGATTTCCAGAAATGAAATGCAGCAACCTGAGGATGATTCCACATAAGTTTCATCTTTCCTGGCCCAATGGTTCTTGAGAAGAGGATTTTTAAAGATTTTTCCTATATATTCCTATGTAAAACTTGGCCCCAACCTAGCCCCGGGGGTTATGATTTGAACAAATTTGAATCTACACTAGCTGAGGATGATTCCACATGAGTTTCACCTTTCCTGGCCCAGCAGTTCTTGAAAAGAAGATTTTTGAACAAGAGGCCCAAGGGCCTTGAATTGCTCTTCTGATATATTGTACAACCTATCACTTGTATTTGAAGCCTCTAACCCTAAGGATCCTAAGACCAAAGTTGCACCACCTGACAAAGTTTGATGATTCTAAGCCAATTAGGACTACTTCTTGGTCTACATTTTTGGAAAACCCAAAATGCATTAACTTACATAGTTTGATTATCTTTGCCAATAAATACCTAAGATACTTAAATATAGCCATAAAATGTCGAAAGTAGGACACTGTAACCTACTTTTTGGTCAACATTCTCCGAAAACCCAAGATGCATCAACTGACAAAGTTTGATGATTCTAAGCCAGTAAGTGCCAGAGATACTTAAATGTAGCCATAAAATGTCGAAAGTAGGTCACCATGACCTACATTTTAGTGGACATTTTTAGAGTCCAAAGATGCATCTGCTGACTAAGTTTGATGATTCTAAGCCAATTAATACCTAAGATATTCAAAAGTAGGTCATTGTGACCTACTTTTTGGTCGACATTCTTTGAAAACCCAAGATGCATCAACTGACAAAGTTTGATGTTTCTAAGCCAATAAGTACCGTAGATACTTAAATATAGCCATAAAATGTCAAAAGCAGGTCAACGTGACCTTAATTTTGGTCGTCGCTCTCCAAAAACCCAAGATGCATCAATTGACAAAGTTTGATGATTCTAAGCCAATAAGTACCAGAGGTACTTATATATGGCCATAAAATGTCAAAAATAGGTCACCATGACCTAATTTTTGGTCGTCACTCTACGAAAATCTAAGATGTATCAACTGACAAAGTTTGATGATTTTAAGCCATTAAGTACAGGAAATACTTAAATATAGCCATAAAATGTCAAAAGAAGGTCACTGTGACCTAATTTTTGATCGTTACTCTCTGAAAACCTAAGATGCATCAACTGACAAAGTTTGATGATTCTAAGCCAATTTGTGCAGGAAAAAATACTTAAATATAAGCCATAAAATGTCGAAAGTAGGTCACCGTGACCTAATTTTTGGTCGTCACTCTCCAAAAACCCAAGATGAATAAACTCACGAAGTTTGATGATTCTAAGCCAATAAATACCTAAGATACTTAAATATAGCCATAAAATGTCAAAAGTAGGTCACTGTGACCTACATTTTGGTTGACATTTTTCAGAGTCCCAAGATGAATCTCCTGACCAAGTTTGATAATTTTTGGTCTGAAGGTAATTAACAAGAGGCCCACGGGCCTTATAGGTCACCTGAGAATTGTGCAACAAACAATTAAAGAATCAGGGGCATTAAGACCCTAAATATGCCCCAACCATAATGGACAAAATATTATAAATATTAAAAGAATTATGATTGAATCACACCTTTTCAGACATATTTTTATGAAAAAACCACTATTAAGACATTTTGGGGTCAATACAAAAATAACACACTTTTCACTGATTTTTGGAAATTCTTAATAATTTTTTTTCCTTGCAAATTTGATTAAAGAAATAAAAGATGGATGTTTAATACAAGTACAACAGAAATGATCTAAAACATGTGAATAGAAACTACTTTTTTTTAGCTATAAGTGGTAAAAAAAACGGATTTTAATGTAAAACAGTTGTTTTTGTCCCCCGCTTTCGCGAAAGCGAGGGGACATTAAATCTCATTCGTATGTCCGCCAGTCTGTAAGTCTGTCAGTCTGTCCGTCACAAAAACTTTAACCTTGCCCATAACTTTTGATTTAATGGAGCTATGACTTTCATATTTCACATGTGTATTCCTTGTTACAATACCTTTCTTTTGGGTACCACCAAATTTGACCTTTTGACCTTTGAGTTTAAACCACTTTTACACAAAAATTCCAAACTTTTACTTTGGCCATAACTTTTGAATGGTAGGTACTAGGACTTTCATATTTCACATATGTATTTTTTGAAGCAAGACCTTTCATTGGATACCAACAACCTTGACCTTTCGACCTTGACCATGGAGTTTCAGTACTTATGAAAAAACTTTAACTTTGACCATTACTTTTGAACGGTGAGGACTAAGGCTTTCGTACTTAACATATGTCATACTTGTAAAAAAAACCCTTCCATTGGATACCAACAACTTTTACCCCTTGACTTTGGAGTTTTAACTACTTTTTAAACTTTAACCTTGGTCACAACTTTTAAAAAGTAGATACTAGAACTTTTATTTCTCACATATGTATTGTTTGAGTCAAGACCTTTCATTGGATACCAACAACCTTAACCTTTTGACCTTGACCTTTGAGATTCACGTACTTATGAATAAACTTTAACCTTGACCATAGTTTTTGAAATGTGAGAACTAGGGCTTTCCTACTTCACATATGTAATCCTTTGAGAAGACCTTTCATTGGATACCAACAACTTTCACCCTTTGACCTTGACATTGGAGTTTTCACTACTTTTAAAAAAACTTTAACTTTGGTCACAACTTTTGAATGATAGATAATAAGACTTTCATTTTTCACATATATATTCTTTGTGGCAGGAGCTTTAATTGGATATCAACAACTTTGACCTTGACCTTAAAGATTTACGTACTTATGAATAAACTTTAACCTTGGCCATAACTTTTGAATGGTAACGGCTAGACCTTAAAGATTTACGTACTTATGAATAAACTTTAACCTTGGCCATAACTTTTGAATGGTAACGGCTAGGACTTTCGTACTTCACATACGTAATTCTTGTGAAAAGACCTTTCATTGGAAATCAACAACTTTGACCCTTTGATCTTGACCTTGGAGTTGACCTACTTAAAAACTTTCACTTTGGCTATAAGTTTTAACGGTCAGGATTAGGGTTTTCATCCTTCAAAAAAATCAACTTCAATGATAATTTCTAAATAAATGACATATGATAGGGTGTTCATATTAGACACAATATGTCATAAAAACAATAACATCTCAGTCACAAAGACACCGAAAGCGGGGGACCACAATTCTTTGAATTTACTTGTATGTATTTAACATACAAATACATTGAATGCACAAAGTGAACAAACAAGAAATGTATTCAACTAACATTTTTAATAACAATTCATTTAACTTGACAAAAGTAACAATAAGGGATTTCAGTTTGCATAAACAAATTCCAGAACTCCCATCACCCACCTATACTTTTTCCAAAAAGATCATAGAAGTTTAACATCACACCACTCATGCCTTATACACTACATTTACTCATAGTAAGATACATGTAATGTTTATCATCCTCACAATGTCATAAAAATGAACTAAGCATCAAAGAATTAGTTATTCTAGTACATGTTTGTCTGGAAAGGTTTTGTAATTACATTGTATTACAAAAAATAACAAGTACTTGTATATAGTCATGTTAATTATTAACAAAGTTCAATATGCAAATAAACACACTGCATAATAAACTATAATTGTTACTATTATCTGAGAAACATTTTGTGATGCATTATGCATTTTACATCAGTATATTAATTTTGATAAAAATTAATCATATGATAATAAAACATAGGTAATCAGAGATTACAGAGCTCACCTCAACGTGTGTTGTCTTTAAGTAAGGCAAATTAAGTCACACAATAAACCAACAAAAAGTGTACATCCAAAAATGCAAAATTTATGCAAATTTGATACTTTGGAATAGACCTATATAAAAACTAAAAACTAGTTCTTCATCATGAAAATGTAATTAAAATCCAGCATCTGAAGCAAGATTGAGAGTTTTCATCCCTTGATGCATCATTTGTGCAACTGGTTTATATAAGCCTAATAGTTTCTTGGTGATAGACTTGCACCCATAACTTTTGGTCAACATAGGGCTTAAAGTTACTTGCAAATGAAACCTGTATAAAAAAATTAACCTTTCCACTAATCCAGAAAATGTAGGTCAGATTCAGCATCCGAAGCCAGCCTAGTAGAATGCACCCTTAGATGTACCATCCATGCAAGTTTGTCATTATAGAGCTCAAAGTTACTTGGAAATGAATCCTGTACCATAAACTCTAACCTGTTTACTCGTCCAGAAAATGTAGGTCAGATTCAGCATCCGAAGCAAGTCTGGTAGTATGCATCCTAAGATGTACCATCCATGCAATTTAGTAGTTATAGGGTTCATAGTACTGTACCTTGGAAATGAAACCTGCATCCAAAATTTTAACCTGTTCACTCAACCGGAAAATGTAGGTCAGATTCAGCATCTGAAGCAGGTCTTGTAATATGCATCCTAAGATGTACCATCCATGCAAGTTGGTCATTATATGTCTCATAGTAGCTTGGAAATGAAACCTGCACCAAAAACTTTAACCTGTTCACGCAACCGGAAAATGTAGGTCAAATTCAGCATCCGAAGCAAGTCTAGTAGATTACATCCTAAGATGTACCATCCATGCAAGTTTGGTCATTATAGGGCTCAACGTATCTTCAAAATGAAACCTTCAACAAAAACTTTAACCTGTTCACTCAACCGGAAAATGTAGGTCAGATTCAGCATCCGAAGCAAGGCTGGTAGTATGCATCCTAAGATGTATCATCCATGTAAGTATGGTCATTATATGTCTCATAGTAACTTGGAAATGAAACCTGCACCAAAAACTTTAACCTGTTCACTCAACCGGAAAATGTAGGTCAAATTCAGCATCCGAAGCAAGTCTAGTAGAATACATCCTAAGACGTACCATCCATGCAAGTTTGGTCATTATAGTGCTCAAAGTATCTTCAAAATGAAACCATCACCAAAAACTTTAACCTGTTCACTCAACCGGAAAATGTAGGTCAGATTCAGCATCCGAAGCAAGTCTAGTAGAAGATAGCATGTTGTGTTCCTGTTTGATGTATTTTATATACACATTTTCTATTTTCAACTGTTTGACATGCATGTGAAGATTACCGTCCCCCCCCCCCCCCAGTTCATGGAGTTAGGACTAGGAGTCTGTCATGTCGAATCTTCTATCATTAATAAGTATAGGAGGGGATTTAATTTTCAACAGTGCATGTAAAATTACAATTACTCTGATCTTCAATTCATCCCTACCTGTTAAATGGTTAGAACTTCGATAAATCTACTGTCACATTTTCTGTTTCCTCCAACTTTGTTTACGTCTGAATATAAAAACCGAAACCGGAAGCGATCAAAATCGGCCTCGAAAAACATCGTTTTATATATTTTTCAGTGTGGCCGCATGCAAGCAACAGAATGATATTTTGGGATATAATTTATTGTGCCATTTTTAACAATCTATTAATTTTTTACTCTGTTGTTTGCGTGCGGCCATATCTAAATCTTGTTTGGAATGTGAGAATTTGATGGAAATTTCTCAATTCCGGAAAAATCGCCCAACTTCACATGGTGATAACTCAACTACGAATCAAATGTTGAAAATTTCATTGCTATTTCCATCAAACTGGACATCTCGTTATATGAAAAATAAACCAACTTAACGATAACACTGGTATAAAAATATTTTAAAAATATTGGGCAGCTCACATATGCTTACTGACCCTGATTCTTTGGTTCATGTTTTAAACCAGAGGCAATAGAATTCGCAATTCACAATTTGAAATAGGTTCCATTGCTTATAATAATTTAGACTAAGCATGCTTACTCTATTTACTTAATACCCAGAGGTAGATCAGAGTAACATTAAGAGAAAATGCACTTCCACTTTATAACCAGTTCTCCACCTCATCCCAAAGGAACCACTGATCCTGGGGCCACATATTTCAAAATTTTGCAAATTTTATCATAAAATGGTTGATTAACACCAAAGAGCAAATTTCAAAGCATTAATTTATTTTCAGACTTTGTACCCCCCCTCACCCCGACCCAGGGAAGGGGCGGGGGCATAAAAAATAACCATTTTGCTAGGTGCACCTTTCTTCATCATGAATATATATATTTGGATCATAGGCAAAAACACAGGAGCAGAAGAAAGAATTTCAAATAATAAATGCATTTTCACTATATAACCAATAGAGCCCCGCCCTAACATCAAAACCCCTGACCCTGGGGTCACAAAATTCACAATTTTGAAAGAGGCACTCTTGATCAACATAGCTATTTAATTACATAGTTTATTTAATACCCAGAAGCAGAGAAGAAGACTTTCAAAGAATTTATGCGTTTTCACTATATGATCAATAGAGCCCCCCCACCTAACACCAAAACCCCTGACCCTGGGGTCACAAAATTCACAATTTTTGAAGAGGCACTCTTGCTCATCATAACTATGTGCTTGGTTAGTTTATTTAATACCCAGGAGCAGAGAAGACGATTTCCAAAGAATAAATGTATTTTCACTATATAATCAATAGGGCCCCACCCTAACACCAGAACCCCTGACCCTGGGGCCACAAAATTCACAATTTTTGAAGAGGCACTCTTGCTCATCATAACTAGGTACTTAGTTAGTTTATCTAATACCCAGAAGTAGAGAAGAAGATTTTCAAAGAATAAATGCATTTTCACTATATAACCAATAGAGCCCCGCCCTAACACCAGAACCCCTGACCCTGGGGTCATAATATTCACAATTTTGGAAGAGGCACTCTTGCTCATCATAACTATGTGCTTGGTTAGTTTATTTAATACCTAGGAGCAGGGAAGAAGATTTTCAAAGAAATCATGCATTTTCACTATATAATCTATATAGCCCCGCCCTAGCACTAGAACCCCTGACCCTGGGGCCATGAATTTCACAATTTATGTTGAGGTCTCAATGCTCATTACATTCATGATAACAGTTTGCCTGCTTGATGTCCAGGAGTAAAGAAGAAGATTTTTAAAGATTGCAATAATTTAAGTGGTTTTTGCCCCACCCCCCAGGCCCCAGGGGGACAGGGACGATGAAATTCAAAATTTTTGTTCCCCTTCACCCATAAATGCTGTATACCAAATTTGGTTGAAATTGGTTAAGTGGTTTCAGAGAAGAAGCTGAAAATGTTCAAATGTTAACACACGACGCACGACACACGACGACGGACGAAAACGGATAGCAATAGGTCACCTGAGTTACTCAGGTGACCTAAAAATGCCTTTTAAACAATTTGAAAACATATGCCTGCAAAATTCTAAAAGTAAGTCACAGTGACCTAATTTTTCTTAAATATGTTTAAAGGTCCCAAGATGCAGCAACTTACTAGATTTGATGATTCTAACCCATTCAGTGCCTGAAATAATGGGATTAAATGTTTTAAAAAGGTTAAGTCATAAAGTTCAAAAAGTAGGTCACGGTGACCTTCTTTAACTTACTTACTTATCCTCTTCGTCCCCGATGGGACATAAGGCTTCAACAAGCTGCCTCCATCTTCCTCTATCTTTTGCCACATACTGTGCCTGCCCCCACGAGTAACCCATTTCCTCTAACTCTGATGTTATAGTTCTTCTCCATGTTGTTCGTGGTCTACCTCGTTTTCTCTTTCCAGGTGGTGTCCAATGTAATGCTGTTTTAGGTATTCTGCTCTGGGGCATTCTCATTACGTGACCCAACCATCTCATTCTTCTTTGTTTAATTTCTGTTGTTATACTCCTGCTTTTGCTTTTCTTGTGCAGGTCTATGTTGGAGATCTTGTTTAGCCAGAAGATACGGTGGATTTTTCGGAGACAGTTGTTGTGGAATGCCTCTACTTTCCTCATGTCGCTGTCAACAACACGCCAGCATTCAGACCCGTACAGGAGAACTGATTTGACATTGCTGTTGTAAAGTTGTAGTTTGGTTCTCAGACTGTAGTTGTTTGACTCCCAGATGGGCTGAAGTTGGGCAAATGCTGTCCGTGATTTACTGAGACGCGATTTTATATCTTTCCCAGCGCCGTTGTCCTTACTTAGGGTCCGATACTGCCAAGGTAGGTGAAGTCCTCAACTTCCTCAAGTGCCTCTCCATTTAATGAGACAGGTTCTACTGGTGCATTGATTGTCATGACCTTGGTCTTCTTGGCACTGATGTTAAGCCCAGTTTGTTTGGCAAAAGAGTTTAATCTATCAGTCTTTTCTTGTAAGTGGGTGATGTTCCCTGATACTTCTGCCAGATCGTCTGCAAAGTCCAGGTCTTCTAGGTGACTGAACATTGTCCATTGGATACCCCTCTTTTTGTCATGTGTGGTGTTTCTTTGGATCCAATCAATGACCATAAGGAAGAGAATTGGTGATAGTATGCATCCTTGCCGTACTCCAGATTTTACACTGAAGGAGTCTGATGTTCCATTTTCCAGGATGACACTACACTCGAAGTTTGAGTAAAATGTTTTCATAATGTTGCATATCTTTGCTGGTATTCCATATGCTCTTGCTATTTTCCAAAGTGTTTCCCTGTGCACACTGTCGAAAGCTTTCTTAAAATCAATGAAATTGATATACAGTGGCATTTGCCATTCAATACACTGTTCTATAATGTTACGGATGGCAAAAATTTGGTCTATACACCCTCTTCCTCTTCTAAACCCGGCTTGTTCCTCTCGCAGTTTCTTTTCAATCACTTTGTCTATTCTGTGTAACAGTATTTTACAGAACACCTTGCTGGGGACTGAGAGCAGTGTTATGCCTCTCCAGTTGTCACAAATTTGGAGGTCTCCCTTTTTTGGCAGCTTTACAATGAGTCCTTTACTCCAGTCATGTGGTATTGTTTCATTTTCCCAGATATGTACGAATAGATCTAATAGCGTTTTTGATGATGTTGCAATATCTGATTTCAGCATTTCAGCATGTATGCAGTCATTTCCTGGAGATTTACCATTTTTTAATGCTTTAATACAGTTTTGGACTTCTTCAAGGGTTGGTGGGTCTAAGTTAATGTCTAAATCATTATCTGCAGGGTCTGGGCTCGCTGGTTTATCTGGTTCTGGGCAATTAAGTACTTCCTGGAAATATTGTACCCAGCGGTTGGCTTGTTCATGTTCTGTTGCCAGTGGGTGACCATCTTTATCTTTCACAAGTGCAGGTTTGGTTGTAGTGCGACCACATAGCTTTTTTGTTATTTTGTAGACAGTGCTCATTTCTCCATGTGAAGCAGCTTGTTCAGCTTCTTGTGCCAGACTGTCAACATACATTCGTCTATCCCTCCTTGCACTTCTCTTGACATCTTTATCCTTTTCTTTATAGGCAGCTTGTAGTTGTTCTTGTAATCTTGCAGACTTAGTGCTGGTAATTTTCTGCTTTATGTTCTTTCTTTCACCTATTTTCTCCCATGTACCATGTGTTAGCCATTATTTGTTATTCTTGGTTTGGTAGCCTACTGTTTTTTCAACGGCTTCAATATACACTTTCTTGTTCGTGTTCCACCTTTCTTGGATATCTTCAACAACATCAATATTTTCTTCCAAGACCTTGAATCTGTTCTTCAATTTCAGATTGAAAGCTTTTCGTGTGTCTGGTATCTTTAACTTTTCTACATCAATCCTCCTTTTTGTCTCCTGCTTTTTGGGATTTCTGCGAAGTTTTAGTTTTATAATAGCTTTCAGCAGATAGTGGTCACTGTTGACATCTGCTCCACGGCATACTCTAACATCTTGTAGGGATTTGCGCCATTTGCTGTTTACAGTTATGTGGTCAATCTGGTTTGTTGTTCTACCATCTGGAGATTTCCATGTGAGCTTCTGTATATCCTTGTGAGGAAATATTGTGCCTCCTATCGTTTGGTTGTTATTGAGACAGAAGTCAATGAAGCGCTCTCCATTGTCATTCTTAATTCCACATCCATGTTTTCCCATAGATTTCTCACAGTCAGTGTTGTCATTGCCCACTTTTGCATTAAGGTCTCCCATTATTAGCAGCATGTCATGCTGAGGAACTTTTGAGACAACCATTTGTAACTGCTCATAAAATTCATCTTTCATTTCCTCTTCGGCATCATTTGTCCGTGCATAGCATTGTATGATTGTAAGTTTACAGTACTTGGAGTTGAATCTTGCTCTTATTAGTCTATCACTAATTGGTTCCCATTAAAGAAGTGTTTTGATCTTGTCTTTGCTTATCATGATTGCAACTCCACTTTGATGTTTGTCATTGTGCCCCGAGTACAATATGGTCTGGCCACTAGTAATTTTAATCTTGCTTGATTTAATTCATCGGCATTCACTTATTCCAAATATATCCAATTTGTATCTCTGCATTTCATCCGCAACTTGTGCTGTCTTTGATGTTTCGTACATCGTGCGAACATTCCATGCTCCAACACGAAGTTTGTCCTTTGGCCTTAGAAGACTATCAATCAATCTCATAGAAGATGTCATTTTGCCTGTGATTTGGCTCAAGTCTTCGCAGACAGAGTTTTCATTTAGGACATTTGTTGAAGTTTCTGTAACTAGTTGTTTTTTGCTGGGTGGGGTAGTTAGCCCTACGCCAAACCTCACCTCCGTTGGGCCGGGTTTTCTTTCTGGGTTGTCCTTCCCATAGATGATTGCAATCCAATGCTGACGAGTTCCTTCTCCCCGGATTTTCTTTCTGGGTTTACTCCCATACCCTTTGGCTCTCCCAAGTCATCTACAAGGCAGTAGAGCTATTTTTCCCATAGCTGGGTCAAGGTTAATGAGTGCTAGGGCATATCCATACGCCGATGGGCCTACACACTGCATCTCTGGGGTCCTTGATACTCCGAGATCCCCTACAGATCAGCCTGAAGTGAATGCCCTCAGTATCCATGCATTGCCACGAGGAGGCACTGTAGGAGTCTCGATAGTGCAGAGGCTTTGTACTGGTAAGGAAACCTTCTTTAAAGTTGATGTTATTCAAGGACCCAAGATGCATCAACTGACAAAGTTTCATGATCATAGGCCTTAAAGTGTCCAAAATATGCCTTCAAATCAATTTGAATACAAATGCCTGCAAAATTAAAAAAGTAGGTCACCGTGACCTACTTTTGAGTTAACATGATGTGAAGTCCTAAGATGCATCAACTTACAAGATTTCATGATACTAGCCCTTATAGTATGCAAAGTATAAACATTTTTATTAATTGTAAATTTAGGTCAACTTCAAAGTGACCTTGAGGCCACGCCCTTTGCCCCAGGGTCATGCCTTGAACAATTTTTAATTTCAACATATCCTGATCCTTGTATGTAGGTTTGGTGAAAATCTGCTTGGCGGTTCTGGAGAAGAAGATTTTTTAGCAACTAGTACTTTTGGTTTTGTTTTCCTGATTATCTCCCCTTGTTTTAGGGTCCCAACCCTTATTTTTGTATAATTGGTAGCCCTTGGGCCAAGGATACCCTGTGCAGATTGGTACTGATTGGCCAAAGGGTTCTTGAGTTATGGCCAATATTCTAACAAGAGGCCCATGGGCCACATCGCTCACCTGAGCACTAAGGGAAGGAAAAAGTAGAAAATGCTTTTTATTCTAAAGTTTAAATCCAAAGGTAGTCCCATGACCAATCGGATTTTTTATTTTTTAGAAAATGATTTTTAAAGAAATTTCCTATATATTTCTATGTAAAACTTTAGTCGGCCATTTTGGGTCATGATTTGAAAAAAAATTGAATGTACACTACCTGAGAATGCTTCCATATCAATATGATGAATTATGGCTTTGTCATTCTTGAGAAGAAGATCTTTAAAGAATTTTCCTATATATTTCTATGTAAAACTTTGGTCGGCCATTTTGGCCCCACCCTACTCCCGGGATCATGATTTGAACAAACTTGAATCTACACTATCTGAGCATGCTTCCATATAAATATGATGAATTATGGCTTTGTCATTCTTGAGAGAATATTTTTAAAGAATTTTCCTATATATTTCTATGTAAAACTTTGGTCGGCAATTTTAGCCCCACCCTACTCCCGGGGGTCATGATTTGAACAAACTTAAATCCACACTACCTGAGCATGCTTCCATATAAATATGATGAATTATGGCTTTGTAAATCTTGAGAAGAAGATTTTTAAAGAATTTTCCTATATATTTTTATGTAAAACTTTAGTCAGCCATTTTGGCCCCTCCCTACCCCCGGGTGTCATGATTTAAACAAACTGGAATCTACACTACATGAGGATGTTTCCCCATAAGTTTCATCTTTCCTGGCACAGTGGTTCTTGAGAAGATTTTTTAAATGTGCCACCAAATTTTCATTAATTCCCAATTATCTCCCTTGAATGAGGGTGTGGCCCTTCATTTGAACAAACCTGAATCCCCTTTACCTAAGGATCCTTTGTGGCAAGTTTGGTTGAAATTGGCCCAACGGTTCTTGAGAAGAAGTCAAAAATGTTTAAAGTTTACAGACAGACAGACAGACAGACAGACAGACGGACGCCGGACAAAATGTGATCAGAAAAGCTCACTTGAGCTTTCAGCTCAGGTGAGCTAAAAAGTTAACGCGCACCGCACAAATGGCCATAGCATTAGCTCTTTGAGCCTTTGGCTCAGAAGGGCTAAAAATGCCATTAATTTCCTAAGGATACTTTGTGCCAAGTTTGGTTGAAATTGGCCCAGTGGTTCTTGAGAAGAAGATGAAAATGTGAAAAGTTTACGCCGACGACAACGACGATGACGGACAAATTTTGATCAGAAAAGCTCACCTGATCCTTCGGCTCATGTGAGCTAAAAACATTACATTGTCCACAAGAAGTGAATTTTAATAATAAAAGACTGACCGCACCCTATTTTTGTATTTTCTTGATTATATCCCCTTGGAAGGGGTCTTGGCCCTTAATTTTAACAGTTTAAATTCCCATTCACCCAAGATGCTTTGTACAATGTTTGGTTGAAATTAACCAAGTGGTTCTTGAGAAGAAGTTGAAAATGTGAAAAGTTTACAGACGGACGGACGGACGACGGACACCGGGTGATCAGATCATTGCCTCTTTTAAACACTTTTTAACCCAAAAATGCATCTCTATTGTAGGGCTGGGTGTTGGCCCAAGATTTCGTATTGCGATATATATTGTGATATTTTTAACGTATTGCAATATGTATTGCAATATTTTCATTGTTATGAAAATGACATTTTCTTATTATATTTACATGCAAAATGTACATAACTTTGATAAGTTACCAACACGGAAATATATCTTGTTGATTTCATTTATTATAAGTTATGCTCTGAAATGTTCCCAAAAAACATATTCTGTCTTTTATAAGTCCAAAGACAAAATTCCTTAATCTAAGCATATTGCCAATATATCAAATAACAAAATTGTATTGCGATACGATATTTTTTGTCAATGTATTGCAATATATTGAAATAATCGATATTTTTGCCCAGCCCTACTCTATTGTTTGGATAGCTGTCCCTCACTGAAAGTGCGATCAGGCATGACTAAGTGTGACTGCCTTGCATTGTGCTGAAATATAACCAATCAATTATCTTGTTGACCAAAAACTGCTTTCCTTTGTCAAAGCAGCTGCTTAATTTTAGATTAACTTTTATTCATAGCCCTAAAACTTTGAAATCTTTGACTGCAATATTGCACAAAAGGAGAAACATTCTTAAAGTGTGTTTTTGGTGAATATTGTTTCATTTCATTTCAAAGTTGATAACTAAATGCTAGTTCATTGTGCGACTTTTTTTTCTGTTTTTCATGAAACAGAAATTTACTCTGAAATAACTAGATAAAGCTTCGTTATGTAGGTAAATAAAGCTATATCGGTAAATTTGGTTATATAGCTAAATATAGTGATTTTCCTGGCCCTGGTGTACCACGGATGGACGGAGGGCGGACGGAGGGTGATCAGAATAGCCCATTTGAGCCTTCAGCTCAGGTGAGCTAAAACATTGAACAGGACCTGTACCAAAGAAGTTAAATTATCATGGTCAAATCAAAAAGAGAAAAGAAAAAATATGACAATGTCAAATTCATTTGATATAATTATACTTCCTCATTATATGTATAGACTAGTCTACCATAGAAAAACGAAAGAAAAAGAATTTATTACCAACTACTCCATTCATGTAGCCGATAAAATATTGCTTTCTACCATGAATCTGTAGATTTCTATACTCGATCTATTATACATTGACTTTGTAGGCTGAAATCTCTCGATCTTTTCTTTTTGACCACCGTTACCAAGCCTGTTTGTTTTGAGTTTCACAGAGAGTACACTTGGAATTTCGATCCCGATAATACATAACATGCACTTAAATGTGCATATGTGGGTGTAAAATAAAAATTAGAGGAAATTCAACACAATTTAAAAAAAGATCTGTTATATATCTGTATATAGTGTACAAAGAATTGGATTGTGTATGCTTTTGACAGGGGGATGCAATTTTTTTCTGGAGTTGAGAATGAAAAGATAAATTTAGTCATACCTTGTAACTTTTCTCTTCTTAAGCTTATTTAATCAGAAAGGTAACCGGATGATGCTCAATTCCGTACATTATAACACTGTATAAATTTGATGAAAAGTGGCTGGAAGATTTAAAGCATGCATGGGTTTACAAAAATAGTACCCACCCCCGGGAAAAAAATGAAGTTTAATATCTATAGGCGTGATCGAGAAATTTTGATCCAGGAGGGTCAAACACACTAAAAATAATTCCAAACCAGAATGAAAAAAAGGCCTGTGATCATTCTCTCCATAGGTCAATACACAATTACACAGTACGGAAATTTAAATATTTAAAAAAATGTATGAAGGGTATATTTATATATTTCAAAAAAAACATATTTAGGATAAATCCATGCAGAGAAAGGGGGATGGAGAGAGAGAGAGAGAGAGAGAGAGAGAGAGAGAGAGAGAGAGAGAGAGAGAGAGAGAGTAAAAATACAAAAAAATCTAAACAAAACCATATGTTCAAACAATTGTCGCTGACTCAGAGTGGGAAGATTCCCCTCCCCCTACATAGTGAGCAATAATACATTGTTTTATATTAATTGAATACAGTTCCAGAATATTTTAAAATTTTTGCAGATCCATTATTAGCTCTCTTACTGTTTTTATGAGTTTTTTGTCTCGAATTAGAGGAATGAACAAATAAAATGGTTTTTAAATGACAGGCACGTCACATGTACTTGTAAACAGTTAAAGTCTTAAAAGATATATATAATCATCGTCCCATAATGAGGTTGATATTGTATGTCTATATAACAGAAACCTGTTATAATTAAGACTTATATAGTGAAGATCTCAATTAGATAGTACTACAACTAACTACATAGTCTATCAGAACTATAGTGTATATCTCAATGAGTGGTACTGTAATTTACAACATAGTCCATCAGAACTATAGTGTTTACATTTCAATGAGTGGTACTGTAATTTACAACATAGTCCTGAAATATAGTGTGTAGATCTCAATGAGTGGTACTGTAATTTACAACATTGTCCATCAGAACTATAGTGTGTAGATTTAAATGAGTGGTACTTTAATTTACAATATAGTCCATCAGAACTATAGTGTGTAGATCTCAATGAGTGGTACTGTAATTTACAACTATTAGTCCATCAGAACTATAGAGAGTAGATCTCAATGAGTAGTACTGTAATTAACAACATAGTCCACGAGAACTATAGTGTGTAGATCTCAATGAGTGGTACTGTAATTTACAACATTGTCCATCAGAACTATAGAGTGTATATCTCAATGAGTGGTACTGTAATTTACAACATATAGTCTGTAGGTCTCAATGAGTGGTACTGTAATTTACAATATAGTCCATCAGAACTATAGTGTGTAGATCTCAATGACTGGCACTGTAATTTACAATATAGTCCATCAGAACTATAGTGTGTAGATCTCAATGAGTGGTACTGTAATTTACAACATAGTCCATCAGAACTATAGTGTGTAGATCTCAATGAGTGGTACTGTAATTTACAAAATAGTCCATCAGAACTATAGTGTGTAGATCTCAATGACTGGCACTGTAATTTACAATATAGTCCATCAGAACTATAGTGTGTAGATCTCAATGAGTGGTGCTGTAATTTACAATATAGTCCATCAGAACTATATTGTGTAGATCTCAATGAGTAGTACAGTAATTTACAACATAGTCCATCAGAACTATAGTGTGTAGGTCTCAGTGAGTGGTACTGTAATTTACAATATAGTCCATCAGAACTATAGTGTGTAGATCCCAATGAGGGATGCTGTAATTTACAACATAGTCCATCAGAACTATAGTGTGTAAATCTCAATGTGTGGTACTGTAATTTACAACATAGTCCATCAGAACTATAGTGTGTAGATCTCAATGAGTGGTTCTGTAATTTACAACATAGTCCACCAGAACTATATTGTGTAGATCTCAATGAGTAGTACTGTAATTTACAACATAGTCCATCAGAACTATAGTGTGTAGGTCTCAGTGAGTGGTACTGTAATTTACAACATAGTCCATCAGAACTATAGTGTGTAGATCTCAATGAGTGGTACTGTAATTTACAACATAGTCCATCAGAACTATAGTGTAAGTCTCAAAGAGTGGTACTGTAATTTACAACATAAACCATCAGAACTATAGTGTGTAGATCTCAATGAGTGGTACTGTAATTTACAACATAGTCCATCAGAACTGTAGTGTGTATATTTTTATGAGTGGTTCTGTAATTTACAACATAGTCCATCAGAACTATAGTGTGTAGATCTCAATGAGTGGTACTGTAATTTACAACATAGTCCATCAGAACTATAGTGTGTAGATCTCAATGACTGGCACTGTAATTTACAATATAGTCCATCAGAACTATAGTGTGTAGATCTCAATGAGTGGTACTGTAATTTACAACATAGTCCATCAGAACTATAGTGTGTAGATCTCAATGAGTGGTGCTGTAATTTACAATATAGTCCACCAGAACTATATTATGTAGATCTCAATGAGTAGTACTGTAATTTACAACATAGTCCATCAGAACTATAGTGTGTAGGTCTCAGTGAGTGGTACTGTAATTTACAACATAGTCCATCAGAACTATAGTGTGTAGGTCTCAGTGAGTGGTACTGTAATTTACAATATAGTCCATCAGAACTATAGTGTGTAGATCCCAATGAGTGATGCTGTAATTTACAACATAAACCATCAGAACTATAGTGTGTAAATCTCAATGTGTGGTACTGTAATTTACAACATAGTCCATCAGAACTATAGTGTGTAGATCTCAATGAGTGGTTCTGTAATTTACAACATAGTCCATCAGAACTATAGTGTGTAGATCTCAATGAGTGGCACTGTAATTTACAACATAGTCCATCAGAACTATAGTGTAAGTCTCAAAGAGTGGTACTGTAATTTACAACATAAACCATCAGAACTATAGTGTGTAGATCTCAATGAGTGGTACTGTAATTTACAACATAGTCCATCAGAACTATAGTTTGTAGATCTCAATGAGTGGTACTGTAATTTACAATAAAGTCCATCAGAACTATAGTGTGTAGGTCTTAATGAGTGCTACTGTAATTTACAACATAGTCCACCAGAACTATAGTGTGTAGATCTCAATGAGTGGTAATGTAATTTACAATATAGTCCATCAGAACTATAGTGTGTAGGTCTCAATGAGTGGTACTGTAATTTACAACATAGTCCATCAGAACTATAGTGTTTAGATCTCAATGAGAGGTACTGTAATTTACAACATAGTCCATCAGAACTATAGTGTGTAGGTCTTAATGAGTGGTACTGTTATTTACAACAAAGTCCATCATTTCTATTTTTGCGATTTCTTTATTTCAACCAAAGACGATGCATTCAATTTTATGAGACTTCAACTTGAAGCAAAATATGCTCGAAAATGATATCTTAAACATTCTCCCAAAAAACACACTCTCACACTGCACTTACAAATACAAGAACAACTTCAGAAACAAAGAAGAAAAAGAAAAGGAAAAATTATGCAAGTAAGAGCGCGTAAGAGAGTTTTGTTTAATATTTTGTATATATGTATGTTGATATTGTTTTTTAATTATTTTATTTAATTGAGAGGAGGGAACTTATCCCTAACCCTAACCCTGAAGATACTCCTGAAAGCAAATTATGGATCCTAAATATAAAAAAAATTATCATTTACAGCACAAAGTATGTAGACATAATCATTTAGTTAATGTAAGAAAAGATTGATTGTATGTAGTTTAACGTCCCTCTCGAGAATTTGTCACTCATATGGAGACGCTGTAAGAAAAGAATAAATAATCAAAAACTACCATTCCCATTCAATATGTGAAAAGGACTGGAGATAAAGGTTTCAAGTCCTTCATGTACGCATAACATATCCTGTTTACAGAAAGTTTTCTTAAATAACTGTGGAAACATCATAATAGTATCGTTACATACACAGAAAACAAGCTAGACAAGGAGAAGAGGAGATTTCCGTTGAAACCTCCAATCTTTAGTTGCAATCGTTTTCGACAAGGAAGATAATAATTATTTTTTTTAATATGAAATCCCCTTCACCAACACGCTAGTGCCTATTCTTAAAAGTTTCACTAAATTCAGAATAAAGTATACCGCCTATCAGTTTCATACACTTAATTTCATTATAATATTCTCAAACAAATGTTAAATGTCTACATGATTTTGAGATATTTAATGAAATACTTTTATTTATACATTATTTCCTACATGTATACGTTTGTTCTTTATTATTTAAAAATAGTTATTAAACTGAAAGTAATTATACATGTACATTGTCATCAAGTTAGTTAAGAGTTTAGACTTTCTGAAACATCTAGAGGTGGGATCAGGTAATAATAGGAAGGATAGGAATAGATCACATCCAGAGGTGGGGTCAGGTAATAATAGGATGGATAGGAAGAGTTAACATCCAGAGGTGGGATCAGGTAATAATAGGAAGGATAGGAAGAGTTAACATCCAGAGGTGGGATCGGGTAATAATAGGAAGGATAGGAAGAGGTCACATCCTGAGGTGGGATCAGGTTATAATAAAAAGGATAGGAAGAGGTCACATCCAGAGGTGGGGTCAGGTTATGATAGGAAGGATAGGAAGAAGTCACATCCAGAGGTGGGATCAGGTTATAATAAGAAGGATAGGAAGAGGTCACATCCAGAGGTGGGATCAGGTTATAATAGGAAAGATAGAAACGAGTAACATCTAGAGGTGGGATCAGGTAATAATAGGAAGGATAGGAAGAGGTCACATCCAGAGTTGGGATCAGGTTATAATAAGAAGGATAGGAAGGGGTCACATCCAGAGGTGGGATCAGGTTATAATAGGAAGGATAGGAAGGGGTCACATCCATATGTGGGATCAGGTAATAATAGGAAGGATAGGAAGAGGTCACATCCAGAGGTGGGATCAGGTTATAATAGGAAGGATAGGAAGAGGTCACATCCAGAGGTGAGATTAGGTAATAATAAGAAAGATAGAAAGGGTTAACATCTAGAGATGGGATCAGGTTATAATAGGAAAGATAGAAACCGGTAACATCTAGAGGTGGGATCAGGTAATAATAGGAAGGATAGAAAGGGGTTGCATCTAGAGGTACGATCAGGTTATAATAAGAAGATAAATATGAAAATATTCTAGTAATTCTGCGTATATTTGTAAAATGTATTGAAAGAACTATATGCAGTATTCTGCATATATTTCCCCCACAAAAGGCAAATTTTGAGAACTTCCTTAAATGTGCTGAATTCAATAAATTGTATGAGAAATTTAAATTAGCAGAACATATTATAGTTTCAAAATAGTTTATTCTCATCTTTTGTTTATATGACGTCACAATCTAGTCCGATTTTATATCCTTTTTTAGAAAGAGGACAAAATTTCAACAATTTAAGCTTTAAAATTTATAGAGCGCATGTTTGTTCAGGAACAATATTTACAGATTTCATTGATTTTATCATTTTACACATTATTTAAAATTATTCATCCTGAACACACATGCGCTCGGTGACTTTTACTCAAAAAATCGACGAAAATATACATTGTTCTGTATAATTCAGGAAAAACTGAAATTTACTTCATGTTTGTGACGTCATTATGTAAATATATCCCCCCGTATAAGAACTTAATTAAATATATATCCATCAAAGTTTGATTTTGGGGGCAAATATTGGTTATTACCGAATAAAGTTCTTTATTTATTGCTTGAAATAACTGAAAATAATTAGTACATGTACTTATGAATTTAAGGACAGTGGGTGTGATGAATGGCATGTGTTTGGAATTCCATTCTTCTGTTTTTAAACAACAATTTAAAGTTTAAAAATTGTACTCAGAGCAGAATATTTGTTTAAATACCGTGCGAGTGCAGGAGTTTAAGTGTTAAAATACTTTTTTCGGAATATGACAACAATTTAAATAAAAACAAGAACAGTACTATATAACTCAGAAGATAACAGGGTGATAAGAATTTCCTGGACTATGGAGAGGTCTAGAGCCCGTAGGGCAGTTTCTATAAAATTACATGTATTACGAACACTGAAAAATCATAGGGAATTCTGATATCTATTCCAAAATTTGTGTGTTGGTGAGGGTGCGTGTATGTGCTTTGTTTACGAGAATAACAAAATATATTTCTCATCATTCGAATTAAGATTTGCTTATTTGTAAATCATGTTTTGAAAATGAAGTTCGTTTTCATTTTCCAGAAGTCGCCCTAATAGAGAGAAGGAAGAGAAATAATTTATTTTAAACTGTTTTCCGTATTTTTTCTTTCATACGCACTCAAACGATAATATTGAAAGCCATTTCCGGAGCAACATTTTAGCTCATCCTTTATTGAAACAGAGATAAAAGAAATAATTCATTGAGTTCGACTTCTAACCATTTCATTCTGTGACGAAAGAAACAAAAACAAACAAACAAACAAAAATCACAACAAAACCAAAAAAAAGAAAAACAAAACAAACAAACAAATAAAACAAAGCAAAGGATTTTGTACTTTTGCATTACATTATTGAAAATCCTCTGAAGAGATAAAAAAAATGTTTAACATTTAATAAATAACCCTAATCTGAACCATATTGCAAATACAGAAAAAAAATATAACACACTCTATCCTCTCTCTCTTGATACATACTTATAAGAGTTAAGTATAATGTACTTTGCACACAATCGTTGTTTATTGAGTGTTAGTTACCTGATTTTGCAAAAGATACTTCCAACCACTTATCAAGACTTAAATAACAGTTATCAAAACTGAATTTTAACTAGAATGAGTTTAAAATCTCTCTTTCAAACAAATAAGACCTCATTATTAAGTGCAAACTTTTAAAACTTTGATATAAACCATAAAAATTGTCAAGTTTCAAGAATTAAGATAAGTTTTTTTTTTCCTACTTCATCAAGGTACTCCTTGTTTATCGTTAACTAATATTAACAAAAGTAAATTTCTTGGTGCTATTTTCTTCATTGCCACCTACCTCATACGTGTATCTCCCAAACCTCTCGTGATTTTTAAAGCTTCTAGATACGTGACTCGCTCTTTTCAACAACAGTCAATTCTTCCTGGTGGTCTTCTCTTTCAAAACTTAAAATTATTTTTACAGTTCGATCCCGACGTTTATTTGACGCTCAATCTCTGTGTTTTAAAGATCGTACAAATAAGTTTCATTTTTGTAATATGTTTTCGATTTTCTTTAAAGTATATCAAGCTTTAACATAGATAATTTTGTCACAAAAAAAATTATTGACGTTTCTAAATGAGGACATGGAGATAACAAAAAGTATTCAATAAAGAAAAAAAGTATCATTTTTTAGTTTTATTAGGATATAAAATGGGTTGGTCACGTGATCAAATCCCATAAAGCCCGGCTTTATGGAAGATTTGACCATGTGCAAACCCGTTTTACATCTAAAAAATCTCAAAAAATGATACCTTATATCTTATATTTACTTATATTTACATTTGAGACTTATTCATACTTTATATTTGCCTGATTGTTACTTTTAACTTGCGAAATGCGTTATTTTGCAAACCCAACGGCATGTATGTTATCCACTAAACGCGCGTCGACCCTTTATGACGTCACAAAGAGATTACGTCGAACGTTTATCCAAACGCACATCTATGACCTCTTTACCCCGTACCTGTATTTATATAGTTATAAAAACGCTTGCTTTCAGTATTGTTATACCCGCACTTTCGAAAGAAAGTTCGGGTATATTGTTGTTACTCATGTCCGTCCGTCCGTCCGTCTGTCACACTTTTCTTCCCTGAACTCCTCCTACATTTTTCACAGTAGCTTAATCATCCTTTGGGAGATGGTTGGGGGTGTCATGTAGATGTGCAGTAAGGTTTCGGAATTTTGATTTTTCCCCGGGGGATCAAATGGGGGTCGAAAAATGACGTTTTTTTTTTAATACAAAAAGCCCCTTCTTCCCTGAACTCCTCCTACATTTTTCACAGTAGCTTAATCATCCTTTGGGAGATGGTTGGGGGTGTCATGTAGATGTGCAGTAAGGTTTCGGAATTTTGATTTTTCCCCGGGGGATCAAATGGGGGTCGAAAAATGACGTTTTTTTTTAACAAAAAGCCCCTTCTTCCCTGAACTCCTCCTACATTTTTCACAGTAGCTTAATCATCCTTTGGGAGATGGTTGGGGGTGTCATGTAGATGTGCAGTAAGGTTTCGGAATTTTGATTTTGCCCCGGGGGATCAAATGGGGTCGAAAAATGACGTTTTTTTTTATACAAAAAGCCCCTTCTTCCCTGAACTCCTCCTACCTTTTACTCAGCAGCCTAATCATCTTTTGAGAGATGGTTTGTTGTGTCATGTAGATGTGCAGTAAGGTTTCGGAATTTTGATTTTGCCCCAGGGGATCAAATGGGGGTCAAAAAATGACGTTTTTTATACAAAAAGCCCCTTCTTTCCTGAACTCCTTCTATATTTTACTCAGCAGCCTAAACATCCTTTGGGAGATGGTTGGGGGTGTCATGTAGATGTGCAGTAAGGTTTCGGAATTTTGATTTTTCCCCGGGGGATCAAATGGGGGTCGTAAAATGACGTTTTTTATATGAAAAGCCCCTTCTTCCCTGAACTCCTTCTATATTTTACTCAGCAGCCAAACATCTTCTGAGAGATGATTGGGGGTGTCATGTAGATGTGCAGTAAGGTTTTGGAATTTTGATTTTGCCCCGGGGGATCAAATGGGGGTCGAAAAATGACGTTTTTTATACAAAAAGCCCCTTCTTCCCTGAACTCCTCCTACATTTTACTCAGCAGCCTAATCATCTTTTGAGAGATGGTTTGTGGTGTCATGTAGATGTGCAGTAAGGTTTCGGAATTTTGATTTTGCCCTGGGGGATCAAATGGGGGTCAAAAAATGACGTTTTTTGTACAAAAAGCCCCTTCTTCCCTGAACTCCTCTTACATTTTACTTAGCAGCCTAATCATCTTTTGTTGGATGATTAGTGGTGTCATGTAGATGTGCAGTAAGGTTTCAGAATTTTGATTTTGCCCCAGGGGGTCAAATGGAGGTCGAAAAATGATGTTTTTTGTGCAAAAAGTCTCATCTTCCCTGAACTCCTTCTACAATTTCCTCAGAAGCCAAATCACCTTTTGGGGGATGTTTGGTGATGTCATGTAGATGTGCAGTAAGGTTTCGGAATTATGATGTTGCCCCGGGGGATCAAATGGGGGTAAAAAAATAACGTTTTTCATACAAAGAGCCCTGTTTTCCCTGAACTGCTCTTACATTTTACTCAGCAGCCTAATCATCTTTTGGTAGATGGTTGGTGGGGTCATGTAGATGTGCAGTAAGGTTTTGGAATTAAGATTTTGCCCCGGGGGGGTCAAATGTGGGTTGAAAAAGGACGCTTTTGTGCAAAAAGCCCTGTCTTCCTTGAAGTCTTCCCTAATGTTACTCAGAAGCCTAATCATCTTTTAGGAAAGTTAAATATTTTGAAAATTATGTAAAACATCAACGTCAAGGGGTAACAAGATGTGTTTGTAAAACACTATGCGCCCGGCGTCAACAAAGTTCGAAAAGCTATTTTTAGCATATAGTCACAGTCAAGGTCACAAGGTCATTGACCTTGGTGTTATTTGTAAGAACTGAATTAGTGGGGTATGCATACTAAATATGAACAGGTCCAGCACAATACCCCGATAAAGGTATATACCTTGATAAAGCTATATAGCTTTATCAAGGTATTTAAAATACCTTGATCAAGGTATTTTATGTAATGAAAATTAAAAAAAATCTTGAAAAATTAATTACTGAAAGTCCAGTTCTGAGTTTTTGACAGTGTGTCTATTCGTGCATAAAAAACACTCTGGTATCAAAAAGAAGGCATAAAATAACGTCTCCTCACACAACATGTTTTTCTACTGATTTGTTTGTGTTTGAGTACTTTACATGCATGGGTGAATTTACTGACAAAATCTCAGAACTCGACTTTCAGTAATTAATTTTTAAAGAATTTTTTTGAATTTTCAGTACATAAAATACCTTGATCAAGGTATTTTAAATACCTTGATAAAGCTATATAGCTTTATCAAGCTATATACCTTTATCGGGGTATTGTGCTGGACCTGATGAGGTCCCTATCTCCTATGGTTCAAAATTTATGGCAAAAAGTAGAAAAAGAAATTTTTAGTATAAAGGTCAAAGTTAACTTCACATGGTCATTGACCTTGGTGTTGTTTGAAATAACTTTATTTGTGGAGTATGCATACTAAATATGAAGTCGTTATCTCTAATGGTTCAAAAGTTATGGCAAAAAGTGGAAAAAGCTATTTTTATCATATAGGTCACAGTCAAGGTCACAAGGTCATTGACCTTGATGTCATTTGAAGGAACTTAATTAGTGCAGTATGCATACCAGATATGAAGTCCCTATCTTCTATGGTTCAAAGGTTATGGCCAAAAGTGGAAAAAGCTATTTTAAGCATAAAGGTCACAGTCAAGTTCACATGGTCATTGACCTTGGTGTTGTTTGAAAGAACTTTATTAGTGGAGTATGCATACCAAATATGAAGTCCCTATCTCCTATGGTTCAAAAGTTATAACAAACAGTTGAAAAACCTATTTTTAAAAGACCTATTTTTAGCATATAGGTCAAAGTCAAGGTCACAAGGTCATTGACCCTGATGTCATTTGAAAGAACTTTATTAGAGGAGTATGCATACTAATTATGAAGTCTCTATTTCTTATGGTTCAAAAGTTATGACAAACAGTTGAAAAACCTATTTTTAGCATATACATGTAGGTCACAGTCAACGTCACAAGGTCATTGACCTTGATGTCATTTGAAAGAACTTGATTAGAGGAGTATGCATACCAAATATGAAGTCTCTATCTCTTACGGTTCAAAGGTTTTGGCCAAGGTTAAAGTTGACAACAGACAAACAGACAAACAGATAAACAAACAAACAGACTGGACAAAAACAATATGCGCCCCGAAAAAATTCGGGCGAATAAAAAAAACATCGCATGCTGGGAAACACCTTGAATTCTTATGAGTAATTTATGTACATGTCAAATGTGAGAGTCATATCTCATCTCAATCAAAAGTTATAAGCAAATGCAACATTTTTGAAAAGTAAGTTAGGCTTGATCGGTCAAGGTCACAGTGTTAAAGTCTTGATTTATTTTGAAAGGTCTTATCACAGGTAATAATATACATGCATTATGATATGAATGCCCTAACTTTTCTCTTTCAAAATGATGAATTTATAACAATTTAATTTTTTTGCAAGTTGGTCAAACTTCTAGGTCACATGTAAAAAAAAAAAAACCATGCCATCCTCACAAGTAAATATACTAATACATAAGTTTAAAATGAATGTCTCTTCTCATTCCGTATATATGACCGTGATAACCAAGGTTAAATTTATTGAGACAGATGGACTGAGTCCGACATAAAAATGTACATATTTCTATATGAATTGGGTAAAATTGGCCAAGTGGTTCTAGAGAAGTTAAAAAAGTAAAAAGTTTTCAGACAAACAGATGGACAACACGTCACAACAGACATTAAATGCTAAGGAAACCAAAAAAGCTCAAATGAGTGTTTTGAAAGGGTTACAATATGGTTGGAGTATTTGAAAAGCTGTTTTTTTTTTCCTGCAGAGATATGCATGACCAACATATTCATGTTTTATATATTTTCTTTAGTGATTTGTTTGTTTGTTGTGAATACATCTTCCCTCATATGGAGACACCATCAAATAATAATGAAGATAAGATGTGTTTGTGAAACACTGATGTCCCAGTATGGAAGCCTATGGCGAAGGTTGAAGTTTCTCAAATATGTGTCAAAATCAAAGGTCAAGGTCAAAGGGTTCAAATTGTTAGTATCAGAAGAAAGTCTTGTCACAAGGAATGCACATGTGAAATAAAGAAATCCCTAGTAATTCCTGTTCAAAAGTTAATTGCCAGGGTTAATTTTTTTGTTTAAGTGGTTCAAACTCTAGGGTCAAGGTCAAACATATTTATACCTGTTGACAGTTCACAATGAATACAATATGTCATGATAAGTATGAAAGCCCTGACACCTACTGAACAAAATTTAGGCAGAGTTTAAAGTTTGGTATTTTTCTTGTAAAAATGTGTATCCAATGTCAAGCGATCAGAGGTAAAAATTAATGGTACCCAAATAAAAGGTCTTATTAAATTGTCACAAGAAATAAACCTATAAAATGTGGAAGCTATTTGACGTATAGCCCATCCCACTTAAAACTTATGGGCAAGCTTATAGCTAAGATTTAATTTCAGCAGACTTATAGACAGACATACTATAAACACAAGAAACAAAATATGTATAATAATGAGTCAAATGGAAAAAATATACTATTTAACTGGAATAACAAAATACATTGTTATTTCAGGGACAGGAAGTGGGTAGGAAGATTGGAATCCCCCATCCCCCCCATCTGGCATTTGCTTTGTTATTTAAACAAGACTATATACTGTAGCAAGTAAAAAATGACTCTTGACCGCCTTTCCCCATAAACTTAGAAAACATTGACCTCACTATCATTGTTTTTTTATTTGTTTATTTGTTTCATTTTTTTCTCCTACTTGTCACGAAATTCAGGGCTGGAATTTTTTTGACTGAGATGTGAACCCCCCTCCCTACTCCCGGAAAAATTTTTGATCCGCACCAGTATTGGCAGTAACTGAATGTCACATCGACAACGGGAGATAACTTCACAATATGAAATTCGTCTAGTGTGGCATGCGATGATCTTTCAACCTTTTTAAACTTTAACCTAATAGTTTGGGTGTATTTTACCCCCCACTATACTAAAACTTCTACTTACCGACTCTCTGTGTCTCAACTTCATGAAATATAAATCCAATTATAACTCAAAATGAATTAATCCAATGCACACCAGACTGCAGCAATGTGCCATTTTGGACCTTCGTCGATTCCATCACCTTATCAGATGAAGTGGGAATCGGCCGAGGTGTGCCAAATGGTGTTTAATCTATAAATATGATAATGGGTGACGCAACGTGATGTGATGTAGAAATTTTCATGTTCATATGTATAGTACAAGAACAAATTTTAAATTAATTCATAACAAACGATATTAAATTTTAACAAACCCTTTCCATCTTGCCTATTCCAAAAAGTATGTGCTGTGTGATTGTGGTGTCGAGGGAGGGGGGGGGGGTAGTAAATTTAAAAAGGTCCTATTATGAGCAAAGCATATATCAAATCTAATTTCAGATGCGGATCCAGAAATTTTTTCCGGGGGGGGGGGGGGGGGGGGGTCCACCACAGTCAAAAAAAATCCTATCCCAGAAATTGACAATCAAAAAAAAAACCCTAAAGTAAATCTCACCCAAACGTCAAAAACCTATATCGTGGGGGTGGGGTGGGAGTTTTGGTGACTTCTATTGCCGCAAATGTTTAACTTTTCATACTTATTTTACACATGTATATTCGTGTTTACCAGGGGGGGGGGGATCTGCATTTTCCAAGGGGGGTCCATTGTAACTTTTTCATTGTTTTAGTATATACATTTTTTAACCTTGTAAATTCCAGGGGGGGGGGGGGGCTGACCCCGACAGATCCGTGCATGAATTTACATCATTAATAAAATTCAGACTGGTATATAATGAATTAAACATGCATAAAATAAATATAAGAGGTTCTGAGTTATAGGTTACAGGGTCTGAGAATTTCATACTCAATTTGATGAATACATGTAAATTATAGAATTATTTTGACTATTTCTTTGGAAAGCCGCCCAATATGTAGGAGCGTGTATTTAGAGGCAAACACCTAAGTGCGGGTATTACTGTCTCATGACAGCATCTAGTTATATAAAGGAAAAGATTTGCAAATGTAAATATATTTCAAACCCAACGGCATGTATATGTAATCCACTGAACGCGCATCGAGCATTTATGACGTCTTTGAGAAATTACAGCGATTTTTAACGGGTCAGGGGTCACTGAATGATCAGCAGAGGACAGAAAGACCGAAAAACGAACGTCGGGCGTAAACGTTTATTTTTTCTGACGTCTGACGTTATCCGAAAAGAGAGACAATCAAAAGGAGCGATATGAGAAACTTTAAGTTTATTTCATGGTACTGTTCAACTCAAAGAATTTTGTCAGAGGACTAAAGAGTGAGAATAAAATGGGTGCCAATAATTCTTTCAAAAAGAGAAATATATGGTTATATGTTTGTGAATCTCAAATTCCCGAAGGGGGAAGTGTATGACGACGCATATCCATTAACGTTATATGACGTTATTTAGGTGCCGCGACTACCAGTTACACTTTGTATATAATTCAATATTTTGAAAAGTATACCTCATATCAATTTGAATTTTTCAGGACTGATTTGTAGAAAATTAAGCTTTATCATGTATAATTTCGTTGATTTAAGTCGACTACTAGCAAATTTATCGAAGTTGGGACATTAACCTTTTGATCAACCCTCGTCCATATACTTCCCTTCAGATTTATACTTACAGCTTCTCTTATTCAGTGCTGGTAGCAGTAAAAACAATACATTAATACAAAATTGTTAAACGGAGTTTATATATCTCAGGTGATTCGATACGCAAGAGCAATTTTTAAAATGAGGTAAATTATTGACAAGCAAAATAAAGAAACAAGATTATCAGTATACTCGTTTTAAGTCCTCATTTCGTACGTTCTATGGACGATACAACGACCTTGTTAGTTTGTACAATTTATTGAGCCAAATGCTGAACGTTTTTTATAGGATAAGTTAGTCCATTATTTATACGCTGAATTGACAACGGATTAAGTGTTATTTCTTGATTATGAAAAGGAGCACATGGTGGGTGTGACCAGTCAGCAGAAGATGCTCACTCCTCCATGGCACCTGATCCCACCTCTAATGTTTCGGAAGTCCTTGTTTGCTCTATTCCTATTTTGTATTGTTTTTATTGACTTTGATATTGAATATTGTTCGTTATCTCCATATCCTTCTTTTAAGGCAAGGATAGGGACACATAGCATTGATACACAAATATTAATAACAACTCTAATTCAGTAAAAGTGGTAACACAAACGTTAATACTCATTTAAAAAAAACAAATCACTAAATACGCATGACTAGAAGAGAATTAAAAAAAAATATTGCATTTTAACTATAAAGTCAATGGAGCCCAAGAGTAAAACTAGAATCTCTTATCCAAGAAACGTGAAATTAATAATAATTAGAAAGAGGCAATTTCCCTCATTTAAAATATTCTTCTATAGTTCATCGTCTAAATACTCTGGAGCATGTGAGGAAATTTTGAAAGAATTATGTATTTGCTGTATACATGCTATATAATCAAATTAGATCCATGCCCTAACTTCAGAACATATTTTGAAGATGCAGTCTTATTCAGCATAACTATGTTCTTAGTTCATTGGCTTAGCATCCTGGAGCAGATTAGATTTTCAAAGCAAATTATCGTTAGAGCCCAGAATTAACAACAGAAACCTGAATCCAGGTGCTTTTTAACAATTGAAAAAAGGCATTCTTAAAAATCATATTTATGTACTTTAATTCTTTCATTGATTTTATATCAAGGAGCAGTGGAGAAAATTTTCAAATAATTAATGCACTTTTATTATGTAATAATGATGGCTTCGCCCTAACACAGGAACCCTTACCCAGGGACCTTGAGAAAAAAAATATTCATAAGAAGCACCATACCATTACTCATTATAACTATGTAATTTCATCATTGTAATACACCCCAGGAGTAGAGAAGAATTTTCAAATTATTAAAGCATTTTACTAAATAATCAATGGAGATCTACTCTTGTAGCATAGCTTCTTCCCAGGGCCCATGAAATTCACTATTTTGAAAGGGGCACCCTCAGGCTTACTCATCATACATATTTACAAAGTTTATCGGCTCAACACTTATGAACAGAGGGAAGAATTTCAAAGAATTATTGTTTTTTTTCACTAATCAAAAGATCCCCGCCCCCAAAACCTGAACCCATAATCCAGGTGCCTTGTAGTCCAAAAGTTTTGAAGAGGCAACCTTCCTTATCAGAACACTGTACATAGGAGGAAAGGGGATGATTTTCAAAGAAATTTTGAAGAATAGATTGATTGTATTTCGTTGAACGTCCCTCTCGAGAAATTTTCATTGGAGAAGTCACTAATGCTGACCAAGAGCTATAAATTTTGTCCTATACTCGCACTCAGAACAATTACCAGGAGGGATATTTTTCATGCCAACCACCTACTGCGAGACGGGGCCTCGGTTTATAAGGTCTCATCCGAAGGACCTGTCTCCACATTTCACAGTGGGATTGAACCCGCGAAGTAAGGATCGACTCCTTACTTTACGACTCTTAAGCAGACGCTCAAACCACTGCGCCACCAATTTTGAAAGAGAAACCTTTCCTCATCATAACTATGTAATCAAGTTTTCGGCTTACTACACAGGAGCAGAGGAATATATTTTCAAAGAATTAATGCATTTTTACCATACATTCAAAAGAGTACCATCCTTGCATTAGAAGCCCTGACCCTGGGGCCATGGATCTCACAATTTCTTTAGAAGCTCAATGCTTATTACACTCCTGTCAGGAGCTTGACTTCTTGATGTCAAAGAGTAAAGAGAAGATTTTTAATGTTTGAATTAATATTATTGGTTTTGATCCGATCCTCCAAGCCTTAGTCTGGCAGGGCATAGAAATTCACAAATTTTGTTTCCCTTTTCTGATAGATGCTATATACAAGAATTGGCTAAAAAAAAATTAAAAAGTTTTGAGGAAGAACCTGAAAATGTTCAAATGATAAGGCAGAACACACATTGTTCGACGCTGAAGACACAGAGATAGCAATGTTACAACGCCAAATGTAAAAACAACGCAAAATGTAATAAATCGGGATAATTGCATTTTGCGTTGAAATCAACGCAGAATGTAATACATGTAAATGCACAATGTAACAGAGCACTTATTTTAGGATAATTACATTTTTCGTTATTATTTGTTAAGATCAACGGAAAATGTAAAACATTTCACAAAGAATGTAATAACAGGATTTTTGGTTTAGTACATTTTAGGTTGTTACATTTTTGTGTCGCGATTAAGCTAAGGGCAAGAACAAAAAATGTAATAATATACTTTCGATCAGCCAGGTTGTCAACGAGTAATTTTCCATTGAGTGGTGTGCGAAGAAAAGAAACGAAAAGAAAGTAAAACAACAGGAAAAATAAAGAAATGCTTATTCTTATAACACTTACCAATGTACACATGCCGAACATGCATATAAAAAGCCTGTATTAAACCTTTGGCCATTTTTTATATTTAAAAATATCAATGGGTTCTATTTAACCCTAACCCTAACCCAAGACTGATCTATAAAAACATGTCAATCTAATCTAATTAATGTATTTTATGGACAGTACATTCAATAAATATGTTAGAAACATAGTCAGGGTTGGAAAAAAGATACATTTAGATTAATGTCCGTATTAATTTTAATCCTTAACGTTGGCATTATTGTCATAGTTTTATCTAATTATTAAAGTGAGTTATCCCGTGGTTACATATTTAAATCAATTTTATGATGTTTTGAGTTACACACAATCCAAAAAATAATTATAGCGTATATTTTGTTTTATAACATGTTGTTTTATTATATTTTGTGTTGTCTTCAATACAAAAATTAAATAACGCAAAAAGTAACAATGGAAAAGTATGTTATCACATTTTGCGTTGATTTCGACGGAAAATGTCATGACGCAACATTTAATGATCTAAAAATCGTGTTGCTACATTTTGCATTAAAACGTTTTGCACTGACCAGAAGGCAAACTGTTAAAATGAAATAAACCAAAAATCTTGTTATTACATTATGCATTAAAATAATTATCCAGTTTATTACATTTTACGTTCTTGTTACATTTCGCGTTGTAACAGATGTATATAACCTAAAATGATTCCTGTGATCTAAACAGAGCTTTGCATCTTCATTATTTCTAAAACGAGGTAAATTATTGACAAGCAAGTTGATGAAACAAGAATATCAGCAGTCATCATTTCGGAAGTTTTAGTGTAGATACAATGACCTTGTCAGCAAATACAATGCATCGATGAGTCAATGCTGACTGACCTTTTTTTTATAATAATTATTGGTACATTTTCTATACATTGCATTGATGACGGATTTTTTCGTTATTTCCCGAGTGTGTAATACAGTAAAATTTTATATGTTTTAATCAATTTATTTTTCAGGTATTTTCTTTGATTTAATTATCATTTTCAGAGTTTAAATATCTAAATAAAGATTTATTTCATTCAAATTATGAATTCAAGTATGTGTTTTGTTATTTTATTAATTTATGAAGTCTTACAGGTAAAGTATTTAGTAATCTTTCTTTTGGGTTAACCTGTAGATTTATAGCCATTTATAGATCTAGTAGAAGTAGTCATTCTGGAGGGAATTCTATTCTTGTTTTTCATGCCCAAGCGTTCAGATGGGTGTGTATTTAGAAGTTTTTGCTTTGAGTTGAATTTATCTATCTACTTTGAATGGTAGACTAAGTATGTCTTTTGTGAGATTTGTATGAAAGCTGTAAATAAAATATGTAAATATAACAGCATTAAATAGAGTTTATTTTATTTTTAAATAATTTGCTAAAATTAGAATGGGGAAAATGAGTGTTTTTAAGTAATAAAGTTTTGAAGAAAACAAATTCCTAAAGTATTCATTTTTTAAATAATTCCATACATTGAGCAGTATATCCTTTTTTACATTTAAAACACATACCATAATATTGAGACAGCTAAAGGCAGCTGAGTTATTGTATGTAGCAGACCTTTGCACATTATGGGAGGTAAGGTCAACTGTGTGTTGATATAAAAATGAACACAGCATTATTTTTAAATATTGATGAATAATTACCTATTTAAATTGTTTAAACTCATTTTTCTTTATTTGTTCAATTCAAGTAATCTGAGAGTTTTGCATGAGGTTATCTGTTATTTGAAATTTATCTAGTTTGTGTTCATCAGAAATTATGAATATTCAAAGCTTATTAATAATGAGTTTATGAAAAACATTGTTGTTAAAAAGGATAATAGTTTATGTAACCAGACTTTAGGTTTTCCAATCGTTTATTAGAATCAAAACTTCTCTTTAAAGGTATCGTTCTACAATAATATATAAATACAATGACAGTTAATGCAGTATAAGACAGTTCACAATAAAAACTATATTAATACTTTGTCTGTCTTATTTCTACAAATATATTTCCTATTTAAACATTTGTATCTGTTGAATATAGTAAATGAAACAAATAAATAATTTCATGATATTCAACATATGAGATACTTATACATGTTTACTTTTCATTATGTACCATAATAATGATAAATATCATTCTTTGTAATATGGACATAAAATTAAAATAATATGATTGTCACATACCCTAAGTAAGGATTAAACAGGAGGTGTAGGTTGAGCCAGTATTCAACACATTTATAAATATTCACATCAACCTGTCATCAATAGTAACATCATATTAGCTTTTCATCATGTGTAATGTTTTCAATAAAAATACCAAAATAATTAAAATATTTCACATTATCACATATACTGCATTGTTATACATATAAAAATAAAACATTCAATACCACAATTTTACTTACATTACAGAATATGTCCAAAAGATCTTCTAAGTACTTTCTTTAGATTGAACAAAGCAAATATGGCTTCTGATAATTACAGGAAGTTTGATACACAAAGAAAATTATATTTAAAAAAAATAATTTTCTAAATTACTTTCTTTATTAAGTTCACACTATATTAATATTCCTAATAAACCAGGTTCTATCATTTAAAATTATTGTTAATATAGGTTTCTGAGTATTTTAAACCAAACGTGTATCTATTTTGGTATAAATTAAATGGACATTATATGCAAGGTGTTACTGGTCAAGTGGGTCAGCACTCGCCCCACAATCCAAAGGTCCCCGGATCAAACACCAGCACGGGCAACACTTTTTATTGATAAAATTTATTTAATTATGTTTAATATATTACCTTACATTTTATATTTGATAACTTATCCTATATTATTATTTTTTAAAATTAAAACACTATCTTACATATTCCCCCCGTTTGTCATTGCTTTACACTGCAATGACTATTAAAACACAACGAATGTCAATCTCATCATTGAAACTGTCAGTGTTTACTCTGAGACCAAACTTGGCTTAGTTTTGCTGCTAATGAATCTCCCAAAGTCGCACCAAGATTTGCTATGGCGTTACTAAATTGTTCAAAATCACTTTCATTTGACACTGTCTGAACTCTTATTGCAGATCTTGGTAAATGATATGGATTGCTGTGCTTTCCAGCTGTGCTTCGTAAAGAACGTCTAGGTACTATTTGCTGATGTGTATCCTCTTCAGGTACATTACATTCGTCATCATCATTATCTGGTACTCTTTCCTCTGATGTACTTTCTTCAGTGTCCTGTACATTCCTGAATATGTAAACACGATTTTCACTGTCTGAATCTGAATCACTCTCAGCTGAATTATTTTCATCTTCTGAGACGATTATATCACCAGTGTCGAGAATTTCTCTACGTGTAATATTCTTTGTTAATCCAGAACCATCAGCAAGTTGAATGGAATATACATTATTCCAAGATCAGCAACAACTTTGTATGGTGTGGAATCCCATGTGTCTTGAATTTTGTTTCTACCTGCAACTCTTTTTCTAATTAAAACTCGCGTTCCAATAGAAATAGATTTATCTTGGGTATTGCGATTATAAAGTTCGTTCCTTTGTTTTGCATTCTCTTCAAGATTTGCTCTGGCTTGCTCGATGGCAGTTGTTAGGCGTTTCTTGTGTTTTTCTAGATATCCATCGACAGTTCCTGATGTGGCAGCAACATTTAATCCTAGTAGATGATCTACTTGCAAAGTAGGTTCCCTTCCAAATAGTAAGAAATAGGGACTGTAACCTGTTGATGCATGTGTAGTTGAGTTATAAGCGCAAACTAGTTCAGGTAAATGCTCTGGCCATCTTCGTTTTTGTTCTGCTGTTAGAGTTCGAAGTAAATTGTGCATTGTTCTATTATACCTTTCAACTTGACCATTTCCCTCTGGATGGTACGGGGTGGTTCTACTCTTTGCGATGTTGTAAAATTTACAGAGTTCTTGAATAATTGCACTCTCGAAGTTTCTGCCTTGATCACTATGGATTCTTTTGGGTATACCATAGCGAAAGAACCATTCTTTGATCAATACTCGTGCTACAGTTGCAGCTTTTTGGTCTTTTGTTGGAACTGCCTGTGTGTACTTAGAAAAGATGTCTGTCATAACAAGTACATTTTCTCTACCATCAGATGCAGGTTCAAGTACAGTAAAATCTATAGCTAATATGTCTAATGGTTGAAAAGCTAACAGATTTCCAATGGGAGGCTTTACCGATGGAACTGGTGCTTTAGATATCATGCATCTTTCACATTTTTTACAGTACTGCTCAATGTCATTTTTCATGGTTGGCCAATAGCATCGTTTATGAATAAGGGACGTTGTTCTTTCTATTCCCTGGTGACCAGCATGATTATGCAAAGATTCGAGTACGTATTGCTTTAATGTTTCTGGGAGAAGCACTTGTCGATAAGGTCCAGTTTCTCCTTCTACGTATCTGTAAACAACATCATCTTCAATCTTAAGCTTGTCTCTTTGTTTCAGTAATTTCCTTACTGCTTTCGTCTCTTTTTTTAAGTCGTCAACTTTTGGTTGTGAAGTATTCTTCATCCAGTAAAGAACACGACTTATAACTGGATCAAAGCTTTGAAGAGATGCCATTTCTGTGCTCTCATATTCAGGTAGTGTTGTTGTTGCACATACTGGATCTGTCTGTATTGATCGGACATATGTTTGTTTAATTTCAGAATCTTCTCTGCAAATCTCCAATAAACTTGAGCCCTTAATAACATTCTGAAATACAGATTCAGAAGAACATGTAATAGTTCGAGCTTTGGGTATTGGTTTACGACTTAATGCATCTGCATTGCGGTTCACCCTTCCTGAGCGGAACTTAACCTCAAAATCGAACTGTGCAAGTTGGCTAGCCCATCGTGTTTCTGTGGCTCCTAATTTTGCAGTCTGAAGATAACTGAGTGGATTATTATCCGTATAAACAACAAATTTAGATCCGAGTAGATAATCCCTGAATTTGTCTGTGACGGCCCACTTTAATGCTAGTAGTTCCAACTTCATTGAACTATAATTTTCCATATTTCGTTCCGTGGGTCTTAGTGTTCGAGAAGCATACGCAATTACAACTGGTCCTTTGTCTTGTTCTTGGGACAAAACGGCCACTAAACCATCAAAACTAGCATCTGTCTCTAAAATGAAAGGTCTCTTGAAATCGGGATATCCTAATATAGGCGCAGATATTAGTTTTTCTTTCAAGTTGTCAAATGCAGTATCACATTCCGTTGTCCACAATTCTTGAAATGCCTTTACAATGGTTTTCTTCTTAGATTTCTTTTTGTTTTTATGCGTGATGTTATGCAATGGTTTGGCTATCTTGGAAAAGTCTTTTACAAAACGTCTATAATACCCTGCCAGTCCCAGAAAAGATCTTAGTTCTTTCTCAGATGTTGGTTTCGGCTAAGATTTGATGGCATCTGTCTTCTCTGGATCTGTGGATATTCCTTTATCGGATACTACATGACCAAGATATTTCACAGAGGTGTTAAAAAATGGCACTTTGATGTTTTGATTTTCAGTCCATGTGACTTCAGTTTGGTAAATACAATATCTAGTCTACGCAAATGTTCATCTACTGAATCTGAAAAGACAAGGATATCATCTAGATATAGGAGCAAAATTTGGAAATTTTCCTCAGATAAACAGGCCTCCATAAGTCGCTGAAACGTAGCCGGACTATTACATAATCCGAATGGCATTCTTAGATATTCATAAAGACCACCGGTTCCGACACGAAAAGCTGTTTTCTCTATGGAATTTTCTTCCATTGCGACTTGGTGATATCCTTGAGCAAGGTCTATAGAGCTGAAATATTTTGCTCCGTGCAAAACATCAAGTGTCTCTTCAATTCTGGGAAGAGGATAAGCATCCTTGATTGTCTTTTTATTCAGTTCTCTGTAGTCCACACACAGACGAAGACTTTTATCTTTCTTCCTAACAATGACTACAGCTGACGCGTAGGGACTGTTACTTTTCCTTATAATTCCGTTGTCTAAAAGTTTCTTGATGTGTTGTTTAACTTCGTCAATTTGATGAGGTGGTATACGACGGTGTGGAAGTCTAATTGGAACATCATCTTGTAGTTTGATAGAATGTTTAACTGTGTCCGTATAGCCAAGATCGTCATCGTTTTTTATGAAAGCATCTTGATGTTTCTGTATCAATTGGTCAAATTGCCACTTTTGATTGTCAGTAAGGATTACATCTCCGATGTTGATTTTCACTGGTTGGTCATTGCTTGGGTTTGCTGTCGAATTTGTTTCTATACTGATCTTTTGTATTATGACTTCCCTTTCTTTGATGTTGATATCGTATTCATCATCGGTAGATTTAACTATGTCGACTTTGTGTAGCGTTCCGATCCGACTTTTCTGTTTCAGCCAAACATCTTCTTCTCCAATATTCAATATTCTTACTGGAATCTTTCCACATTCTACAGTTCCTAACGTATCTATGACAATTATGTTCTTTGGTAGAGATCCAAGTGTTCCAGAGATTGCTTGTACTGCTCCAGTATATGGTTCACTTTTCTTATTTTGTTTTGTGGACCCTATAACAACTTTCATTGATCTGGCTGGTATACAAATGTCTGAACGTCCAGCAACCTTCACAAAGCTAATTCTATCCCTTTTTTCTGCAATATCAAGAGCAGTGGTTGTTATTTTCCATGCTTCTTCTTGTGATGGATTTTCATATTCAACGTTTTCTTCTTTCAGTGAACTATTCATGTGTTTCAAAACATTGCATCCTAAAATTCCATCCACTGATTCTCCAGCTGTAACTTTTGATACAAGAAAACCAACATTATGAAAAATAATACCACAAATTTCGACATCCACTTCAACATATCCCAAATATGGAATTTGTAAGTCATTTGCAGCTACTAATTTCAGAAAAGAAGGAGTATCACTTAATTCTAGTTCAGAGAGGAACCTTTCATAGAATGTTGATGATATTGTAGAAACTTCAGATCCTGTATCCAATAAACAAACAAATTCTTTTCCATTTAATTTGATACTTGTTGTAGGACATTTTTCTTGTAAATTGATAAGATGATTTGAGTCTTTTTGACTTCCCTCACCAGCTAGACTCATTACTGAGAGGGTGTTGCTTTTGGGTTACTTTTCGTAGATGTGTAGGTAGAGGTGGATGTTCCCTTAAGAAGTTTTGGACATGTTGTTTTCTTGTGTCCTTCTTCGTGACAATGAAAGCATGTGATGGTATTTCTGCTTGATCCACGCCAAGTTCCTCGTCCACGACCTCTACTTCTTTGTTGGTAACTTCCACGAATTTTCTGGGGAAACTGTCGAAATGGCGTCGTTTGCATTTGAGTCAAGAGTTCAATTTGCTTTTGCTGTTTTTCTAAGAGATCTTGTTGTTTACGCATCATCTCTAGAATTTCATCATGTTGAGATTTTTCTGTGGAAACTTTGCTAACGGTCACAACATTCTTTTGAGAACTACTTGTTGTCTGTCGATCGTCAATCCACAATAACACTCGTCTTCGAAATTCGATGAATGGGAGGGTAGGGTTTTCTATGGAAAATCGTTTTAGTTCTCTTTTTAATTGATTGTCTTTTACACCATCGATGAATTTTTCAGTAAGAATTTTTTCTTGATTTGAATTGTCTCCGCCCTCCTTCTTTGAAATTTTATGCATTAACTTCATCAAAGCCAAAGAATATGTTTCCAAATTTTTATTTTCACCTTGAGTTCTGTCATAGAATTTTTGTCGAAGTTGTGCAAGATTATCCTGAATCTTATATGTGTCTTCTATTATTTTCAAAATATCATCTGCGGATTTCTTCATGTCGGGTGGACGCATCCGTACTTCTGCTTTTGCATTTCCTGTCAAATGATCAATGATGAATTCTATTTTTTCTTCATTGCTGGGAATGTTGATAATATGTTCTTTCATGTCTGTAAGCCATTCATCTACATCTGGATCTGTATCTTTCACCGGTCGACCAGCTAGCTTGGGAAGTTTCCTTTCTGATTTTACATAGACAGGTGGAACAACTTTTGATGCAGCCATTTGCTTTGCTTCCATGTGTAAAAGTTTCACACGCAGTTGTTCAATTTCTTCTTTTAGTTGTTCAGTTGACATGTTGATTGTTTCTTGACTATATAATGGCAAAAGGGAATGATCACAATGGCAACGTTCACAAATGTATTTTGTCAATTCACAAATATGCCAGCGAGACAATTCTCACTATGCAATCAATGTGAATTTAATGTTAATTAATGCAAGTAGTGTATTACTGAAAGCGAGGTGATCCTCACTAATCAGGAGACACACTTGAAAATGTCATTCAATATAACAGTCTTTTGCCACTAAAAGTGCTAATCTTTTCAACCACAACTTGGCTAGAGCTGAACATGGATGAACGCCATCACGGTAAAGTTCATAGTTGAAATAATAAACACTTTTCCTTCCTTTATTAACTTTTCTGTTTCTCTGAAGATCTAATGAAAACTTGGGTGATCTGGATTCTGAATTCAGAGCATGAATGATTTTATTCAATTCCTTAATTTGCGATTCCAGAAGTTCGTCATCTTGTTTGAATTTTGACGGATTTTCATGTCCTTTAGATTTGTTCCATTTTAGTACGGAATACACTGGAATTTCCAAAAATGTTACTTTAACGTTTTTGTAATGTTCTAGAAATGACTTGAGTTCTTGGAATTGTTCATGTATACATTCTACGGTTTGATCACTGGTTGATCTGATAGATGTAAATTTTCCAGACTTAATAGTAAGGTCACATGTACCTAGCCAAACATACAAATGTATTTTCCCCAAGGTTTTTAGTTCAGATTCAAGCCTATTCTTAAACCAGTTTATAGCATTTTTAGTTTGAAGACCAGGTTTACACCAAAATTTAATATTATGTTCTAAATCTGTTCTTACTTCTTTCTTAAGACTTAAACCTTTACTATCTGATAATAATATGGGTGTTGAGATATTTCTTTTTGAATGGATATCTAATTCTGTATTCAACTTTTGCAGTGTTTTGGTAATTTTGGGTAAAGACATAGGAAAAAAAATAGCATAGAAAAATTCACACAAAAAGTACAACCATATTATGCAACATAAACACAAACTAAATACTAAATGTCAGAATCCACCATCAACTATGGACTACTCAGGCATCTGGCTCGTTGTGCATGTCTCCACTTCCGGTCCTCGATACCCTCAGGTCAGTTTCATGATTCCAATCCCACTTCTGACACCATTGTAACCAGACTTTAGGTTTTCCAATCGTTTATTAGAATCAAAACTTCTCTTTAAAGGTATCGTTCTACAATAATATATAAATACAATGACAGTTAATGCAGTATAAGACAGTTCACAATAAAAACTATATTAATACTTTTTCTGTCTTATTTCTAAAAAATCATTCCTAATTAAACATTTGTATCTGTTGAATATAGTAAATGAAACAAATAAATAATTTCATGATATTCAACATATGAGATACTTATACATGTTTACTTTTCATTATGTACCATAATAATGATAAATATCATTCTTTGTAATATGGACATAAAATTAAAATAATATGATTGTCACATACCCTAAGTAAGGATTAAACAGGAGGTGTAGGTTGAGCCAGTATTCAACACATTTATAAATATTCACATCAACCTGTCATCAATAGTAACATCATATTAGCTTTTCATCATGTGTAATGTTTTCAATATAAATACCAAAATAATTAAAATATTTCACATTATCACATATACTGCATTGTTATACATATAAAAATAAAACATTCAATACCACAATTTTACTTACATTACAGAATATGTCCAAAAGATCTTCTAAGTACTTTCTTTAGATTGAACAAAGCAAATATGGCTTCTGATAATTACAGGAAGTTTGATACACAAAGAAAATTATATTTAAAAAAAATAATTTTCTAAATTACTTTCTTTATTAAGTTCACACTATATTAATATTCCTAATAAACCAGGTTCTATCATTTAAAATTATTGTTAATATAGGTTTCTGAGTATTTTAAACCAAACCTGTATCTATTTTGGTATAAATTAAATGGACATTATATGCAAGGTGTTACTGGTCAAGTGTGTCAGCACTCGCCCCACAATCCAAAGGTCCCCGGATCAAACACCAGCACGGGCAACACTTTTTATTGATAAAATTTATTTTATTATGTTTAATATTTAATATACTACCTTACATTTTTATATTTGATAACTTATCCTATATTATTATTTTTTAAAATTAAAACACTATCTTACATTTACATTGGAAATTTTGGTTTTATTTTATGTTATAACAGCTTTGCTTGTGAAAATTTGCATGCAGAGTTATTGTTCTTGTATTTATAATTTTAATACGTATTACAGGGTCATCTATCTTTACCAAACATCTATAATGGGCAAAATTGCACCATCACAATAAACCCACGTATTTAACCAGATGGAATGTGTTTTATTGTGAATTTCCACCCGGTTTCAAGTGCAAGCTCTAATGTAAAGGGCCAATCTCCACAACTTGGCAAAAGCGG